>NC_056735.1:503676472-503763972 GCF_019279795.1 Protopterus annectens | reverse complement strand
GGAAGGGCATGCCCATCCCTTCCTTATTGCTCTTGTCAGTAACCTGAGCCAGTATTCGAACCCAGGTCAGCTGGACTTTATCCTTCTATGCCACTGGTGCAGCTCCCAAGGCTTTATTAATCTTGAGATTCTGGTGACTTATTCATCCTGTCACATGTAGGGGATGTTTCCGTTTCTACACATGATGATATGCCACACGGTTATTTCAGCCCTTCTTCAGAACTGCTTCCTTAGGAAGGATACCTTGTACATTTTTACAGCATGTGATTTTGCCAAAGACAGTGTTGTCTGTCACTGTACATCTTACCTCCTTATTTTTAATATGCTGTAGCCAATGCCATTTTCTGTGCACATGGCATTCATTGCATCACTGAGGCATGATTTATCAGCCCTGACTGCAGTGAACTGGAATTATTGATTGCAGTCTTCTTGACTGAAGGCTACTTACACAAAGTATACATAGGTTCATAGGTTCATAGGTTCATACTAGGCTATCTGCCCTAGGGCATTTATAAGATTAGCCAGAATGTGTTTGGCTTTCGCCACACATTTTAAATTTATTTTGCTATGCCCTTTTTCGAGGTTAGTATACTGTGCCTCTGTCTAACAGTGACACAGAAGTGATACCCGGGGTAAACCTATGATCTCCCATCCACTCATCAAGATTCCTCTTGAAGAGAGTCAATGAGGGACTCTGCCTAACCTGGACTGGGATTTTATTCCAGAGTGAAGGGAGCCTCTGGGTTATGAATCTGTCCCTCCAGCATGTCCTATTTATTTCAGTGCTGAAGTTCAAGTCTCTCGAGCGCATAGCTCGATGGGATTTGGATTTTCTGAGGTGCAGCATGTCCATTAATTCTGGGTTGGACATGGCTTTATACGTCAGGCACAGATCACCTCTGAACAGGCGATATGCCACTGAGTAGAGCTGGAGTTTCTTTAACCGGGCAGCATATGGCATCTGTTTGAGCCCTTTGATCCTCTTGGTGAGGTACTTTTGGGGTCTTTCCAGTTGCTGCAGGTGTCTGGTAAGGTACATCCCAAAAGGGGCATTGTACTCAATTATGGGCCTGATGAGGGATGAGTAAAGAGGCACGATGACCTCCCCTGATCTAGATGTGAATCCCTTCATGATTAGGTGGGCTATATAAAATGTTTTTCTAACCACTTTGGCCACGTGGTTGTCAAATGAGAGATTGCTATCAACTTGGGTCCCCAGGTCCCTAATTACTTCTTCTGTACTTAATGGATTACCACCTATGTGGTAATTTGTGGGCACTTTTTTTTGCCAAAGGGGATGACTATACACTTTTTGGCATTTAGCTTGAGGCCATGGCTCTGGCACCAGTTGTCTGTTTCTATGAGGCCCTTTTGGAGGATGCTTATGTCGGCTGGAGAGTCGATTATGGCGCCCACTTTGCAGTCATCTGCGAACTTGGTCAGCCACAGTCCTTCCATGTTGGCCTGTACCTCCGAGAAATATATACCGAACAAGAGAGGTCCCAGGACTGAGCCTTGTGGGACACCACTTGTAACTGGTTTGGAGTCTGACATGGCTCCAGCAATTCTAACCATGTGGGTTCTGTCCTTGAGCCAGTTTGCAATCCATCTAGTGACATAGGGGTTTATATTTAAGCTGGTGAGCTTAGCTATAATGCCCGAGTGGGGTATTGTATCGAAGGCTTCTGCGAGGTCCAGGTAGGCTGTGTGGACCACCTTCCCCTCGTCAATGGCCTTGGTGACTGTTTCAAAGAAATCAACCAGGTTTAAGAGGCAGGATCTGCCCTTAACAAAGCCGAACTGGGTAGGATCCAGTGTTTGTAGGTCCCCAATATCTTTATTTATGAGGTCCATGATGATCCTTTCCATAGCTTTGCAGACCAAGCTAGTCAGGCTTATGGGGCGATAGTTTCCAGGATCCGTTGAGGCACCACCTTTATGGAGAGGGACCACTGTTGCTGTACGCCACTCTTTGGGCACATATCCTGTAGTAAGGCTGAGATTGAACAGTAGTTTTATGTTTGGGTTTAGCTCCTCTTGGAGTTCATGTAGGACGCAGCCCGGGACACCATCTGGTCCCATTGATGCTGTGTTTTTTGCTTTGGAGAGGGCGGCTCTTACCTGAGCATCTGAGATGTCAGGGGGGCAGCACTCTGCTGGGATAGATATTTGCCCTTTTGGTGGGGGGGGGGTTTGCGCTGAACCTGTCAGCTAGGATGTTGGCAATGTCTGTGGGTTTGGTGTATTTTTTTGTCATTTGGGACTAATTCTGAGCATATCTGGGAATTACCACCCAGGTTCCTAACATAACTAAAGAAAGCCTTGTGATTATCCTTAGTGTCCTGTGCAAATTTTATCTCAAAGCTGGCCTTAGACAATTTTATGTGTGCCCGTAGTTTTTTGCTAATACTGATCAGTGATGCCTTCCCTTTTTGGGATTTTGCTCTATCATTTAGTAGCTTCCTCCTTCTTTTGTATAGTTTGTTTATGGCTGGGGTCCACCAGACAGGACGTCTGCCTTTGGAGGATTGGGTCTTGGTTTTATTTGGGATCGCATGATCCATGCATTCCTGAAGGTGTTCATAGAATGCGTTTATAAAGGATTCTGCGGTCTGTGCCGTATTTTCCACAGGCCCGGGGGCTTTGAGGGATTCCACCTCAGTTTTGAGGAGTGTGAAATTTGCTTTAGAGAAGTTTTTCACTGTGGTTTTCTGGGCAGGGGGTGGGGTCGGGATGTGAATATCCAGTGAGATTAGTTTATGGTCTGATCTTACCAGTGAGGGATACACTTCTGGTCTGGAGCATAGAGTCCCCATGTTGGTGATGATCAGGTCCAGTATGTTTTCCCCTCTTGTGGGAGTGGTAACAAGTTGTTCTATAGCATTTGAGTTTATAAATTCTAGGAACCTTTGGGCTAGGGTGTTGGAACTAGAGTAATGCTCCCAGTCTATGTTTGGGTAGTTGAAGTCGCCCAATATAATGGTGTTTGGGGAGACCTTCATATTTTCCAGTGTTCTCAGGAAGGCTGAGTGGGGTTCCTGGGTTTGGGAGGGTGGTCTGTAGCAGGCTATAAACTGGAAGGCAGTTTTACCCCTGTTAGTTGCACATGGATAGTCTCTGATGCTTCGTGCTTTGCCACCAACCTGGAGGTGTGGGTATCTTTGATGAATATCGATACTCCCCCTCCTTTTGTGGCTCGGTCCAAGTTTTGGGGCCGAAAAGCATGGTATGAGGTATAACCTGGTAGTGCTGGGGTGCTCTCGGGAGCCCTGAACCAGCTTTCTGTTACTGCACAGATATCGATGTTCTCCATGCTAAGGAGAGTTTAGAGTGCGTGCATCTTGAGGTTTAGACTTCTGGCATTGAGTAGCATTACTCTTAGTTTCTTATCCCTTGTGATACCTATGGAGGTGGGTTTGTCTTTAGAGCCTTGCCTAAAAAAGGCACTATGGGGGTAGCAAGAGCCTTTGCCAATATCCGAAAGCCCAGGGGTGACAGGTGCAAGCCGTCCCTAGTGAAGCATCGTGGCTTGTCGAGCATATAATCCCAAGCTGACAGGCATTGGATCCCCTTTGAATGACACCAGTACTTAAGCCAATTGTTGAAATTGATCATCTTGTCTTCATATTGTGGCATCATTCTTGGTGAGGGTAAGATGCTACTCAAGGTCAGGGTCATACCGGCCTGGGCTACATGCTCAGAGAGCTCCTTTATGTCTCTTTTCATGTAGTCCAGGGAGGTACGTCTCAGGTCATTCACACCAGCATGGACAATGACTGAGTCATATTTGTACTTGCCTTGGAGTGACCTGAGTGCTTGTGTTATGTGGCGGATCCTAGCACCCGACAGGCTGCTCACCATGACCCTCTCCTTGTTCAGCCTGGTGAGCGGGACATCAGTGTGCCTGACGATAGAGTCACCTATTACAAGTGTATCAGGTGTGTTGTTTAGTCTTAAGGGCTGTGACTGTTTGGCACACTGGCTTTGTGAGATATGTGTTGCACGTGTTTTGTTTTGGGGTAGTGGCTGCTTGGGTGTCTGCTTTGGAGGTCTCTGCTGCTTGGCAGATCTTTATTTAGAGCCTCCGAGTATGTTTTGTGTGATTATGTGTTTGATTTGCTGTCGTGGTAGGTCTATGTGAGACTGGAATTGTAGTGAGTGTGGTTTCCTTCTCCTCCTGACTGGTTATGCCAGTACTGAGTTGAGAGAGCTTAGCCTCCAGTTTGGCTATATGGTTGCATCTCTCACATGTGTTGGAATTTGTTGGGAGGAGGAGAGGGTTGTCTGTGTACATGAGGCAGTTGTAACATTGCCTCAAGATTCCCAGATTCACCAGCTGGACCGGAGAGGAGATTGACAACTGACCTTTGGACATGCTACAATAATATTGGGAATTCCTTAATAATTGAAAACCAGGGCCAGTGGGGAGTGAGGGTGTAGTGCTTTTAATTTTTAGTGCTGACTTATATAAGTGCTTTAGTGAGCAAGTGCCAGGTAACTTAAGTGCAATGTGTTACAGGTAACTTAAATGCAAAAACGACAAACAGTAACTTTCTTTCAAGTGAAACAAGGAAATAAGTACAGTAAGCAATGCAGATATCACTAGTGATCCACAGAAGCACTGAGAAGCCGCGTATTAGGTGGAATTAGCGTTCCAGGAAATAACAAGCAAACAAACAACAAGCATATAAACAAAGCTAGATTCAGCAGGCCTGGATCTAGTCTATGCTACTGCAAACAAGGTGTACCAATTTCAGTAAGATACAGTTCAAATATTCAGGCACTATAAACCTTTAACCAGAAATTCCCAGCTCAGAAGGGCAGAGTCCAGCCTCTTCTCCCACAAGAGTGCAGACCACAAACCTTCTTAATGTAAAATAACTGGCCTGAAGCCCAAGTGCTTAAACCAGAACTAATACACTTTAAGAATAACAGACACTGGGCTCTCAATCAGCAGTTCCCAACTTAGAAGGATGAAAGCTACCTGTCCTGCCACCACAGTGCATGCCACAAACCTTCCTAATGTAAAACAACTGGTCTGAAGCCCAAGTGCTTAATCCAAAAGACTTAGAATGATAGCTACACTTTAATCAAGTTACTACCAAGCAGTAATAAATACAATTGAATACTTTAGAGAATGCCTGGATTAGTGCTCAAGTTACACAAACAAAGCTAGATCCAGCAGGCCCGAATCCAGTCTATGCCACAGCAAACAAGGCGCACCAACTTCAGTAAGAAGCAGTTCAGATATGCATGCACTATAAGCCTTCAACCAGAAATTCCCAGCTCAGAAGGGCAGAGTCCAGCCTCTCCTCCCACAAGAGTGCAGACCACGCACCCTCTTAATGTAAAATAACTGGCCTGAAAGCCCAAGTGCTTAAACCAGAATTAATACACTTTTAGAATAACAGACACTGAGCCCTCAATCAGCAGTTCCCAACCTAGAAGGATGTAAGCTACCTGTTCTGCCACTACAGTGCAGACCATAAACCCTCTCAGTGCAAAACAACTGGTCCGAAGCCCAAGTGTTTAAACCAAAAGGCTTAGAATGAGTTACACCAAGCAGTAATAAATACAATTGAGTACTTTTAAGATGATGCAAAAGTAAAAAAAAGGAGGTAGAAAGACAAGTACAGTAAAAGCAGATGAAATTTTTTTTTTTTTTTTTTTTCTGAACAAGTGCTGAGATCAAAGAAACAGATTTGAGTGCTGAAACTAGAAAACTGGCTAGTTATAAGAAAAAAAAAACTAAGCTAGAAGGCTTCCCTCCAACACAGAAGGGCTTGGGGGCTCAGATGCCTACAAATAGTCTATACCACTTAACAGGAAAGGCAGGAAACAAGCTTACATTTTTTTTTTTTTTTTTTTTTTTTTTTTTCTGTTTCCCAGATGTCATACCACTTCATGCATACACTATACCATACACATTAAAGACTAAATGTTGTTCATCACGTTTGTACAAAAATACCACTTCATGCATACACTATACCATACACATTAAAGACTAAATGTTGTTCATCACGTTTGTACAAAAAGTATATCACATGCTTTGAAGAGGTAGACTCAGCCATCCAAAAGGCCAGCCATTCTATCAGCTGTGGAATGTAGTCCTTGTAGTAATGTTTTGTAACAGTTATCACACTATCTTTCAACAGCATCATAACCCTATCTTAAAGGATGCAATTACCACAGCAAATTACAAAATGAACACAATGAATGACTGCCTCTGGCATTATGTCATGTCAATGCCTTCTTACATGAGCACCTTTTCACATGCTAGTGAACCAGATAATTGTTTGTCTCCAAACTCCTGTAACACTGCTCGGATTTCTCAAACCTGGGTAGGAGATAGCTGCTGGGACATTGCTACCTCTTCCACTGAGGTGTCAGTCTGAGCCTCACTGAGGAGATCAGTTGCCAGATTAAAGTCTGTTTAAAATGAACTCTTGTCAAGAGCATAAAGTACTTACACCCACAGACAACTGTCCATCCCACCAACAGTCATGACTACTTTGTAGGCTGTATATGCTATATATTGTAATAAACATATACATTACACATACTTTATTGGTAGCTTAGGGTAAACTACTTGACATTTTGTAAATATCTCTTTCATCACAGCATAAGACCAAGCCATGTGCCACACAGTTTGAATAAATTAATATGCATAACTAGGACATTTGAAGAAATGTTAACCACCTGACAACATATACTTAGTCAAAATGGACAATGACTGTAAAAGTAATAATCATCTTAATAATTCCACAATAACAATGTCTACTAAAAAAATCTGTATGCTGTAATTGGCAGTTAACTCCATAGCTCAGTGATTTATCCAAAAATGCATTGTTTTTTATGAATAAATGAATAAACAAATACATGACCTATGTTGAAGTAAAAATAAATCTGATGTGTTGAAGATATCACCATAACATTTCCTGAATAACATTAGTTATGCAACAAAGAATGGCTGGCTAAAAATAATCACATTGCAACACATTTTTAACTAATTATAGAATATTTAAAAATCTGATTTTTTAGGGAAGAACTGCATTAACTTAATGTGTAACAATACCTTCATTCCCCCAATATATTTGGCCTTGTCCAGATTTCCTGCATTAACAGGTTGAGAGGTACTTGCAAATAAATTGCTTTATAGAATTAGGCATATCCAAACCTCTCAACTGTCCCTGATTTTGGCTCAAAATGTTGCTCTTCATCTTATAATCCCTCTGCAAAATGACAATTTTGGAAGAAAATATGGAGGGTTTACAATAAATAACTGTAATAATCAGAGTTATAGATTACTTTTATTTCAGAAATGCATGTAGATTCTTTTATTTTGTCAGCTGCTCAAGTTAGCAGTACTAATATTAAAAAGTGTCCCTTCTTTGACGGGTTCCCAGCTGTATTGTGTGGATATATTATATTTTTGCCTCCCATTTTTGGTCCTTTTTTCATAAAATTGTATTTTTTTGGCAAATTATTGGCAAATCATTAAAGACTGACATTAGAAAAAAATGAGTGTTGAGAAAATGATAAGGATGAGTTTAAATACTTGGGATGAACAGTTCAGAGTAATGGTGAGTGTGGAAAAGAGGGGAAGAAGAGAGTACAGGCAGGATGGAGTGGGTGGAGAACAATGTCAGGAGTGATTTGTGACAGATGAGTAGCAGTAAGAGTGAAAGGGAAGGTCTACAAGGGGGTAATGAGACCACCTATGTTATATGGGTTGGAGACGGTGGCATTGACAAAAAGCAGGAGTCAGAGCTGGACGTGGCAGAGTTGAAGATATTAAGATTTGCACTGGGTGTGATGAGGGTGGACAGGATTAGGAATAAATATATTAGAGGGTCAGCCCAGGTTGGAAGGTTTGGAGACAAAGCCAGAGAGGCAAGATTACGTTGGTTTGGACATGTGCTAAGGAGAGATGCAGAGTATATTGGGAAAAAGATGCTAAGGATGAAGTTGCCAGGTAACAGGAAAAGAGGAAGGCCTAAGATAAGGTTAATGGATGTGGTGAGAGAGGACATGCAGGTGGTTGGTGTGACAGAGCAAGATGCAGAGGACAGCAAGAACTGGAAACAGATGATCCACTATGGCGACCCCTAACAGGAGCAGCTGATAGAAGAAGAAGAAGCAGTTAGAAAATAATGACAGACATTTCAGTTTCAGATTTCATACCCTTCGGAAAATTCATACTAATGCAAGATCTACTATTCTATTATCTTTCTAAGTTTATAAGAGCAATATTTAAAATTGTTCTTATATTTTGGGCCTTTGTCCCACTTCTAAGTATGGCTTTGTCCAGATTTCTTGCTCTGAGGTTGAGAGGTGTGACAAATGAGTCAGGGCCATCTCAGTCAGCCAGAGACATTTCAAATTGTGACATACTTGTTGCACCCCACTCCCCCATGTAGTGACTCTGGATGTGGCCAAGCAAGGAAAGGAGCAGTTATGCAGTGTAAATGTGCAGAGTATTCCCCCATCCAATGTAGACACAAGTACTGCAGTGGTTTTTCATCTGTCCTTGATTTTGCAGAATGTTCCAGTTTCTGCCATATTTTTATAATGTTGATTTATGCTTATTATTATTCAGAAAGTGCCTGTTGCTCTGTTTTTAAGTAGCAGTGCTTTAATGACCATCAGGTAAGCTTGGCTGAGATTGTAAGATGCGAGTAAGCTTTAATAAGCATACTGTTAAAGAATTGCCAACATTGAAAGCCTTTCTGCTGTTGCCATGCAGAGAATATTTATTTATTTATTTATTGATTTATTTATTTATTTATTGACATTTGTAAACCAGGTTTGTACAACTGGGCTTGTGGCCCATTTCAGTGGAGACCCGAGGAGAAAAGCTCCATTACTACATTTTAAACAAGTACAATTTTAAACAATATTGATATATAAACAGTTATAGCAAAAAGATTCATATATGTTGGGTTACATGCATAAAGTTAAAGTTGCATTAAAAAGAAGCTAAGTAACAATTTTACATTGATATAGTTCAATAGGTCAACAATAAAAAATTTTGTTTGTATAAAATAATGCAAATGCATTGTAGACTCATTGGAGACAGAGGTGTAATGAGGTACTAAGTATGGTCCTTTTGAGGGTACATAAAGGGAAGGAAGACTAGGTAGGGTCATGGCAAGGGCAGGTTCTGGAATTGAGAAAATAAGCTTTTAGTTCATTTTTAAAGTGTGAGGTGTGGGAGATTGAACGTAAGTCATGGGGAAGTTTGTTCCAAGCATGGGAAAGGGAGTGTTTGTAGAGTAGTTTGCCTACTGATCTTTTTGGGTGGTAGATATCAAGTAATTGTTGGTTAGAAGTATGGAGGGTCTGGGATGAGATGTAGATGGAGACTAAGGAAGATAGAGATGGACAGAAGAAGGGTTTATAAAGAATAGAGTGTAGCATATGAAATTAATAGGATAGCAGAAATTGTGGAAGTTCAAGCCATTGAAGACAGTTTAAAGAAATGCAGTGGTGTGAGTTGTATGGGGAGTTAGTAATGAATCTGGCTATTTAATGGTAAGTCTGTTGGAGTTTGTTAACCATATTCATTACTAACTCCCCATACAACTCACACCACTGCACTTACATAACTAGATAACGTATAATCCTTGGGTATTGAAATGCATATGACAGTATTTGTGATAAAGGACAGGATTACATTATTTTAAGACGCTCATTACATTTGTTGGAGACTTGCAGTCATCTTTGCAAGCTTTACCAGCAAAATAAACAGAATGTTAATTTATCGTGTGTGGTCCAAAACCTGTGCAGTGATCCTTTAAGTAAAGCATCTTGAGCTTGTTTCTTATTTGCTTTTCATTTTTTACTTTGATCATGTTTTCCCCATGAAACAAGTAGATAGATGTTGTCAGGCAGCAGGTCTTTTTTGGATAAGAAACATTTTTACAAGTGGGGGTATCACAGAGATTGCTACTTTCAGCATGTTACTTGGTACTTTAATAAAGCTGAATATAAATTATAATTAGAACTGCAGTGCAAGGAGTAGTGCTTTGAGTTGAGTGCTGCTTGTTTTTCTTATACTTGATTTTGACTGGCATTCCAGTACTGTATTTAAAAAGTAATTTATTTTTTTCATGCCTCACAACCTTTTTGTTTCCATCTAGATATTAAGTAAGCTGTCATGCAGCCAATGCATTGAAATATTTTTTTTCTTCTACCCTTCATTTTGTCTTGATTGGACTCTCATAATGACAGTTTGGCACCCAGGGCAGCATATTTAATTAAAGTTCCAGTTTTTGCAGTTTTGAGCATAGCTCCTCCCCTTTTTAGTTGGTCACACCCATTCACATTGACCCCACCCATTCAGCTGCCTCCTGTAGCCTCCCTTTGATTTGAAGTCACCAGCTGCCACTGCATAATGGACCATGATGATTAGGCAGTTCAGAACATCAATCCAAATATTATAGATTACACGAATCTGATAAATGGCCACCCCTTTATACTTGCCCGAGGCTATAATGAAAACAATTAAAAAATGCCTCACTAAATTGCAAATTATTTAGGTTATATTATACACAATTCAAAACAACCAATGAAGTTATTAATTCTTCAGTACAAAGAATAAAATCAAATGATTAAATCATATAGATGTGGCAGCAGCTGTTGTTCAACAGCCAAGAGACCATACTAAAATAGAAATATTTCTGCATATCACTGATTTCTTCTTGTTGTATCTTTTGGCTTTTCCCAGTTAGGGGTCGCCACAGTGGAACTCTGGTCTGCTAATGATTGGCAGTAGATTTTTACATACAGAGTTGCCAGCCCTGACGCACAACCTTCAACGAAGGTACGCCCCTTCACGCATGTCTCCACATAGAAGACGCTTTAGCTGAGAATCGAACAGGACAACGTCTTACTGTGAGGCGACAACGCTACTGCAGCACCACCACCGCAGTCTGCATATCACTGATTTCTAATTGTGATAAAATCAATAACCATAGCAATAGTAAAGTAATTCAGCTTGCTTTACAAAAATCACTTTAGTCCTGCAAAAAATAGAATAATAACCAAACTATAGCATTTTTTTGTGTAGGTAGTCACTAATACAGAACAGTTATTGCTACTTTATTGTTACTGCACTTTTAGGATGCCCAAGTACAAAATAAGCTATGGCCAAACTGTATTTCAAGGGCAGTTCTACAGAAACATAAAATTCATTGACAGACCCTCAGCCAATATCTGGTTATCTGTAAGAATAATTTGTGTACATCTCAGTATCTGTCTAAAATAATGAAAAAATAACATACAATAATGAGCATATACTGTATTTCAAACTTAATTTTGCACAAGCATGGAGTTGCTCATCTGCCTCCTCAACAATATACAGTTGGCTACCAGAAATAATTTCTGTGCAAGTCCTACTGTAAAATAAGAAAAGAAGTAAAATGAAAAGAAAGAAAGAAAAGAAAGAAAGAAAGAAAGAAACAACAGCATTATGTTTCAAACATATTTTTACACAAGCAGGGAATTGATGACCAGCTCCAAAATGTCATATCTGGTTGTATGCCATGAATAATTAATGCATATCAGATGCCCAGCTGTAATTAATTAATGAATGATTTCATTCATTAATCAATTACTAAATAAATGAAGATGGCACAATATTTTGAAAATGCCACTTTATTTATACAGACCACATAGTTGTTGACTAAACCCCACAGCCTATATCTGTTTACCTGTCAGGAATAATTTATGCACTCAGATGCCTAAGTGCAATAAAACAATAGATAAACTAATATGATTTATCAGTCACACTGCATATCAAACTCAATTTCATACAAGCATGCAGTTGCTTAACAACACTCATACTTGGTTGCCTGCCAAGTATAGTTTGTAAGTTAGGCTGTAATAAAATAAAAGAAATAGAATAAAATAAAAGAAAATGAAATAAATGTGCAGTTACCTCTTGGGATTAAGAAGCACTATGGTTGCAACTGAGGCTAGCCCTCGTCAGTTTATTGTACATGTGCTAGAAGCCCACTACTCAATAAAAATGAATGTGGCCAGGCAAGTGCATGCCACGAACATGCCATTAGATATTCAGACTGCAGGAACAGCAAAGACTGCAGAATGATTACGTAGGAGCATGTTGTGGCCACAGGGACTCAAAACCAGTGGTAAGACTTGTCTGTCAAACATGAGCCTGACAGTATTCATTGCAATCTTGTACTCCTAATTGCAGTTAGAGAAAAAACGTATTCGGCATCATCTCAGGTTCATGGGACTTGTGTGTGCTGATCTATTTTCTGACTCAATAATGATATATACATGTAGATTTAGATATAGATAAATACAGATATACATATACATATTAATAGAGGATAAATTGTGGAAAGAAAGAAGGTAATTAATATGAGCCACAAAAGCAAACATAATAACATTGACAAGACTATGAAGTGAGGTGGTGATATAAATAGGGAAGTAACAGGCATTGGAAAAGGGGGCATCAGTCACACAGTAGGAAGATGGTGTTGCTGCTGGGGGGGGGGTTGATAAGCATGGCAGTTGGGGCCACTATGATGTGATGCTGCTTTTGGGAATGTAAGAGCCCCTGGTGGTTTTGCAGCAGGACTGGATGGTGACAAGTGTTCTGGTGTGGATGCTGCTGCATATAAATGTCAAGTAGTTGAAGGTAAAAAGAAGCAAAACACATACATGGGTATGACAATGCATGTACAACATCAGCAGGGTGTGGCCACTTTACCTGCAATATAATGGAAATGTCAGTGAAAAATCTCCATATATTAACAATAATGTGCCTTTATGCAATGTCTAGGAGACTTGAATGCAAAGCCTCCATCCCCTGTATTTTGCAAAGCTCTTCATTTACAAACTGACCTACATAAGTAGTGAGCCAAAAAGAGTTTGGGGGACTACACAGTAATTGCAGATTACAGACAAATGCATACAGCTCTGAAAGGATTAAAAGCCACAAACTTTATCACTTCCATTATGAAAGTACTTGATTTATAGTCTGAACTATAACAATGCTAAGATAATTAGATCGTAGGTTAATTTTGTATCAGACACTTGCAGAATGAAAGAACAAAACAGGCAAAACCAAACATGCCTTAGGAGATTTTAACCTTCAACTTTCATTGCTTGCATTGTGCAAATCACTTCATTTACAGGCTGAGCTGCAGCAGCAGTGAGATGAAAGACTTAAAAGAAACAGTCTGTAATTATGTGTCTGATGCTTAAAGAAGGTAAGTGATAAATGCCTACAACATTGACAACACTTGAACCCACTATCCCTCATCACTTGCAATAGACAAAGTAAGTCACTTAGAGGCTGAGCTACAGAAGTTATGTGAAAAAGGCTTCAGAGAACACACAGAAATTCCATGGGAGAAACATCTAGCATTAAAAAACAAAAATATACATCTGGGATGGGACTTGACCCTACAAACTTCATCACTTATTTTGGGTAAAGCTCATCATTTACAGGCAGCAGGAGTGATACAAAATGCTTCAGAGGAACACACAGCAGTCAGGTGTCATACAGTTGTAAAACCTAAGAATAAGAGACTCAACAAAGACTCTTCTACATGCCACCTTTGGGGTGTAATCCATTGCCCACAGGCAAAGCTGGCAGTGTAATACTTAGTAAGGGGAATCCTCAAATTTTGCTAGTTGTACCATATATTGTATGTGTTAGCTATCATGAAATGACACTCAGCTTGTATGCATCCAGTGCAGGCCAAAGCCAATATATGTAGTACATGAGAGTGTTTGTACTTAATAGCTGGAGGTAGGAAAACTACAGTCTAGCTCTTTGCTATACAATAAGTGACAGTGTTCAATAGTTACACATGAGTATGGCGGTTGTTCTTCACAACCTATCACACACAGTACAACCACAAAGGATAACTGATTATGAAGCCCTGAATGAGCACACATGAGGTGTTATTATGTATTTTTGACCAGAGTAAGTGGTGGAAATGGGAATATGGGAAAGAGAAGAAAAAAAATCAAGCATGCAGATAAGAAATAATAAGCAGAACAATTACAGAATGATCAGATGAGGAAGGTAGGGTACTATTTTATTTTTGTGGAACAGGTTCCCATTTCTCATCCATCAAGAGATGGTAAACTATAGAAGGAAGAAAAGACCAAAAAAGGAAGGTAGAACAGTTAGTTTAGATAGCAGGAGAAAACAGAAAAGATTGAAAGGGTGTGTGTTAATACAATGAAGATGGAGGAATACAATGGAGAAGGAGACATCTGATATACAAGAGAAAGACAAAAGTACAGTTTTGTACCTACCATAAATGTAGATGTTCGAAGATCCACATTGCTGCAGTCCTAATACTTGGGTAGTCCGCTGTCCCTCGGTCGGCCCGAATATCAGAGTATAAGGCTGACGTCGGTCAAGGCGCATTTGACTGACATCAGAACGTCAGGGTACAAATGCGCATGACCGACGCCATATCCTCAGTCTTTTCTTGCCCCAGATGTCAGAAGACCCTAAAAAGAAAGGTCAAAACCCATAGACAACAACTAAACAACCAACCAGCCTAACACCAAAAATATGTACAATATATACAATATATACAATATACACAATATACCTCAGATAGATAACCCAACCCACACAACCACCTCAAACTACAGAGGGGAAGGAGGGAGGGTAAATTGGACTGCAGCAATGTGGATCTTCGAACATCTACATTTATGGTAGGTACAAAACTGTACTATGTTCTTCATCTCACATTGCTGCAGTCCTAACACTTGGGTAGAATCCCAAAGCAGAGGTAAGGGAGGATGGCTAAACTATAATGAAGCAGGAGCTGCCAAAATGCCCTGCAACACAGCAGTGGCAAAACCAGCCCTGGATTTAGAGTACAATGGAAGGTGGTAATGCCTAGAGAAGGTATGCACTGAACTCCAAGTGGCTGCCTCCAAAATATCCTTAGTTGCCACCCCCTAAAAAAGCTGTTGAAGTGGCAGTAGCCCTAGTGGAATGAGGCCTAATCCCAGCTGGAATCTCTTTGCCATGATGGGAATAACAGAAAGCAATGCAAAATCCAATTCACTTAGAAATAGTTTGTTTTGACACGGGCTTGCCCTGAGAGCACAAAGCAAAAGAAACTAATAACTGCTGAGATTGTCTGAACCCTTTAGTTCTGTCCAAATAATATCGCAACTGCCTGTGTACATCTAAAGTGTGCAAAATCTTTTCCCCTTTATTTTGGGGATTTGCATAAAAAGTAGGCAAATGAATAGTTTGGTTTAAAGCCACACTAGAAACCACTTTAGGCATAAAGGAAGGATTAGTACGTAAAGATACCCTATCCTTATGGAAAATTAGGAAAGGCTCAACTGCCATAAGGGCCTGCAATTCAGAAACCCTTCTTGCAGAGGTAATGGCCAACAAAAAGCAGTCTTCCATGACAAATATTTCAACTCAGCAGTAGCTGCAGGCTCAAAAGGTTGTAGAGTGAGTTTCTCCAACACAAAATTGAGATCCCAAGCAGGAGTAGGAGCCCTTCGTGGGGGTCTTATATTCTTTGCCCCTCTAAGAAATTGCTTGAACAAAGGATGAGAAAACAATGGTGGGTCACAGTCATAGTGAGCTGAAATTGCTGCAGCATGAATCTTATAGGTTCATACTAGGCTATCTGCCCGAGGGCATTTACAAGCCTAGCCCATAGTTTTGTGGCTTACGCCACCCCTTTAGTATGGGGAACTATACCCATTATTTTGCTGTGCCTCTGTTGAGCAGTGACACTGAGGTAATCGCTGGGGTATATCTGCGATCTCCCATCCATTGGTCAAGATTTCTCTTGAACAAGGCCAGCGAGGTGCTCTGCCTCACATATACCGGGATTTTATCTTAATAGAAGAGAAGGACAAACCTTTGTCTAACAACTCAGTAAGATATTGAAGAGCCACACTTAAATCAGGCTCAGAAACATCCAAATCCTTAGCTGCACTCCAAAACAAAAATCTCTTCCATTTATCTGCGTACACTTTCCTTGTACTAGGCCTTCTAGCTTCCAAAATCACATTCAAAACTTGTTGTGGAAGTTGAGACCCTCTATGGTTTAAAACAGAATATGCCAGGCTGTTAGGTGAAGAGAGTGAAGTTTGACATTGAGCAAATGACTGTCCTCCTGGGACAACAGATGTGGAATCAAAGGCAAAGGCCATGGAGGCTTCCGTACTAGACTTCTCAGTAATGGGTACCAGTGCTGTCGAGGCCAATCTGGAGCTATCAAAATCATCCTTGGCTTGTCCTGTCTGACCTTCAGAAGTACCTTTGGGAGGAGAGGCAGAGGTGGAAAGGCATACACATGAAGATTTTTCCAACTGAAAGAAAGAGCATCCACTTTCCAAGCTGTGGGATGAAACCTCTTTGTGCAAAACTTTGGCAGCTGGTGGTTTAGTGGAGAAGCGAACAGATCTATGTCTGGAGTTCCCCAGGACACTGTCAATTTCTGAAATACATGAAGATCCAGTTTCCACTCGTGGGGATCCATGATTTGTCTGCTTAACACATCTGCTAAGGAGTTCTGTGCTCCCGTCAGAAACCTTGCCTGAAGACTTAGTTGTAAACTGAGAGCAGTCTCCCACAAAATCATTGCTTGCCTGCATAGAGGATAAGAATGTGTTCCCCCTTGCTTGTTGATGTACCACATGACAGTTGTGTTGTCTGTTAGAATCAACACCTGCCCTGGAAGAAGTAAATCCTTGAAAGCTATTAATGCAAACTGGACTGCTAACATCTCCTTCAAGTTGATATGTAGATGCTGTAGTCTGACAGGCCACTTGTCTTGTATCCACTTTCCGTTTAGATGAGCTCCCCAAGCTTTGTCCGAGGCATCTGTCGTTAAAATTTGACTCGCCTCTGGCCGGGTCACAGAGAGTCCCTTGTTTAGGTGAAATTCCTGAGCCCACCACAAAAATTCCTTTTGAATGCAAGGTATTATTGGAATGACAGTGTCCAGATCCTGGCAGTGCTGTGTCCATACATTTTTGAGATACCATTGCAACTTCCTCATATGCAGTTTGGCATTGGGAAGCACCAGAATACAAGATGCCATGAACCCTAAGGCTTGAAGGACTGTCCTTGCAGTCAGCCCGGACTGAAGAGATAGATGATGGAAGTAAAGGGGAAGATTCTTTTGTTTGTCCGGGGTTAAAAAGGCCATCTGGGATGCTGTATTCAGTCTTACACCCAGAAAGCACATGTCTTGAGAGGGTACTAGACTGGACTTTATTTCGTTCACAGAATACCCCAGGCATCTTAGCACTGCTATCACATATTCCAAATGACGAAGAAGATCGTCCCTTCCTTGAGCCAGAATCAGGCAATCGTCCAAATAAGGATAGATTTGAATACCTTTCAGCCTGAAGAAAGCTATCACTGGAGCCAGAACTTTCGTAAATACTCTGGGCGCAGTAGATAAGCCAAAGGGCAATGCAGAGAACTGATAGTGAGAAGTCCCAGTCCGAAAACGCAGATACTTCCTGCAACTTAGCCTGATAGGAACATGAAGGTAAGCCTCCTTGAGATCCAAAGTTACCATCCAGTGATCCTTGCCCAGCAGAGGTAAAAGCTGTTGTAACGTCAACATTTTGAACTTGGGAATGTCCAGATAAGTGTTGAGGATAGATAAATCCAAAATTGGTCTCCACGTGTTCCCCTTTTTTGGTACAAGGAACAGGCGAGAATAAAAAGTGCCATCCTTCCTCCCAAAGGTGCTGCCAGGCGAGAAGGTTCTGGCAGCTGAAAAGGTAGGTCATTGGGTCTGTTTACGAAAGGACTGACCCCTGCCCTCACCCGAAGACTGTGCAGGAGAACTCCCTGTTCTAGGCCTGAAAGAGTCCTGACCTCTGCCCCTGCCACGTCTAGATCTACCCCTAGACTGGGAATCATAAGAAGGATACGTCCACCCCTTAGTAGGCCAATTTCTACTAAACTTAGGAGGCTGAACCTGCAAAAAATCTTTAACAGTCTGCATAGACTTAGCCTTGTCTTCCATTTTCTTTAAAACTGCCTCAACAGGAGAACCAAACAAGACATCAGATTGCAAAGGGCATCCAAAATCCTAGTTTTAACATGGTCAGATAAATTTTGATCCCTCAGCCAGGCATGCCTGCGAAGAACTGACCCAGTGGCAGCCACCCTAGACGAGGCCTGTACAGCATCAAAACCACATTGCAAAGAATGCTTACCCACCTGTTCAGAAACATGCACTAAATCTTGTAACTCTTTACAATCAATACCTTCCGCCAGAGCATCAACCTTAGATTTCAACTGTGAAAGGAGATAATTTTGATATTTCAACATGTGAAACTGGCAATTCAAAGCTCTCATGGCAAGAGTGGAAGAAGTATAAACTTTCTTACCCCATCTATCCAAGGCCCTGGCCTCTTTATCTGCAGGAACCGGATTCTTGACAACAGAAGCCTTAATACCCTTAGGCCCCTGGCTAACAGTTTCTGGGTCTGCCCTAGGACTCTTAAAAAGATACTTATGAGCTTCAGGCACCCTGTAATACCTATCTGGTTTAACAGGAGCAGGAGGCAAAGAATCAGGATTAAGAGAAGCCTCCGCAAACACATCTTCCACCACATTCAGAACAGGAGGTATAGCCAAAGGCCTATGCTGGGGTAAAACAAAAATTCCCTAAGCCTTTTCCTGGAATCAGAGAAGTCCTGACCTTCCCATTTAAAATGCTCTCTCATGTAGTGAAGGGTCTCTGAAAAAGAAAAATCCTCAGGAGGAGAAGCAGAAGGAGTAGAATCATCCACATCAGAATCAGAATAATGAGAATACTCCTGCAAGTCTTCAGCCGAAGACTCAGACACATCCGAAGCCTGCTCATAATCCCCCAACACTGGTTCCATCCTAGGCCTCTTATCAGGAGGGGGCATAGAGCCCCTAATTAAAGTAATTAAATCTTCTGCCATTTTAAGCATGTGCTTCTTGGGCACAGAACCTGAAGAACTAGGAGTGACACCCACAGAAGCTAAACTAGACCTGCCTCTAGGAGAAGCCTTGGAAGCAGAAAGAGAGGGCCTAGACCCCTTAGGAAGGGAGGGGAGTACAGTTATCTGAGAAGCCCCTACAGCCTGACCTGCCTCCTGGGAGGCCACATCCTGTAAAATCAAAGTTTCACCCTGGGACTCCAGAGAGGCCTCCGTCAGAACCACCGGTTCCACTGACGCCTCTAAAGAACCGGCGTCCGGTTCGGACGACTCCTCTAACCTAGGTTTAACTGCCTTGTCCTTGCGCTTCTTTGAGGAAGCCGGCGTCGGAGCATCCGACGGCATATTGTAATTGCACCGCTTCCCAAAGACCAACCTGGCACAATCCAACCTTCGCTTTATAGTGCGTTTATTGAACCTAGCACAAAAGCGACACCCAACAACGTCATGCTCAGGTCCCAAACAAGGTATACACAAATTATGGTAATCCCTATGCGGTATCTGTTTCCCACAAGAAATACAGTTATTCACTTTTTCTGACATCCGGTAAACCACTGAGGCAAGAAAAAAACAAAATATTCCCCAACGGGGTACTTAACCAACTCTGACTTCGGTCTGAAACTCCGAATTCGAAAAATTTCAGAACGCCGAACGGCACTTGCAACACTGCTTCTGCATCGGACCATGCGGCAAAAAAGACTGAGGATATGGCGTCGGTCATGCGCATTTGTACCCTGACGTTCTGATGTCAGTCAAATGCGCCTTGACCGACGTCAGCCTTATACTCTGATATTCGGGCCGACCGAGGGACAGCGGACTACCCAAGTGTTAGGACTGCAGCAATGTGAGATGAAGAACATCTTGATGAGAGGATTGAGCAAACAACATGGGTGAAATTCATGCAAAATGGAGGAGAGCACAAGGCCTGGGAATAGATTAGGATGTCTGGAACTTTTTTTAAACAAAGTAAAACATTTAAATGCAATGTTATGGGTATGGTTTTATAGGGGAACATGCTCAGTTAAGTTACGTGCCTGACCTTAAGTTAAGAGTGTGGATATAGATATATAACTGTCAGGCAAACAAACAGCCGGGGGGAGGGCTGCTGGTGTAGGGATATTTGTGGGGACATTCAGGAGCAAGGATGGTAACTCCACTGTTTTCTATATCTACAAATCAATTTACAAACAAAGGAAGCAGAAATATACTACAGACTCTGGGACTTTTGCCAAGAAATCTACAAATGAGCTAATGTTCTCAGAATGACGTGCTATTCCAGAGCCTATGTCTCCATGAATAATGGCTCTTTGGCTTGTATACAACTGACCATGCCTACCAGAACCATACCTAGGAAGATGCTGTGGCAGACATCAGTGTAGTTAGTGGCCACAATGGCAGTTATGATATGGTGTGCTACAGGATCAGTGGCATCACATATGCTGCCCCAAAAAGAATTCAACTCCTGGCAAGGGGAGTAGTTCAATAACTGAGGGTCTGTCAGTTTTCTACCTTTCATGGAGATGGAGGGGTTCACGGCTTTTCTTTGAGGCAGTGACACCTCAAAAGTGTTCAACAGTACAGTGCTGGATGTTGGAGCAAAACTGGACCAGACACAAAGACAATCACCTGGAAATGCTCCAGTTACCTCAAGCTATTTTTGTTTAAAAATACCATTCAGTCCTCAAAAATCCCTTAGTCACTGCCCAAATTAATAAAAATGTCCAACTTATGACAAAAAAGTACATTACGGGCTCACTACCTATAGCCATCTGCACAAAGTATGGAATTAAACAATTTATTCGTATTATGTTCATATTTGCAAAACTTCTTGTGATGCTTCATATTTACAAAGGATATTTTGTGATTTGGTGTATTCACACATGACTATTTTTCCATCACCAACCCTGTGGAATTACCCCTGTGTTTTGCTGGAATACCTGTATCCTCTAATAATGATGGTAGGGATGATCTGGCACAGTCAGGGAGTACATAGTGTGTGTAGTGGCCATAGGGAGTGTGACCACTGCATCTACAGCACAGATCAAGAACACAGCCTCTTTGTCTATGGATAGCCAAGGTACCCACATTTTACAGAGTGATGAGGTTAATGGGAATACTATCACTCAAGGAAGAGTACTGGCCCCTAGTACACAGGTTAGAGAATCTGCAAATAGCATCCTTAGTCAGAGAGGTCCACAGTAGAAGGGGGCAATGGTGCTCACTGTTCACATGGTTACTGCCCTCCCTCTGAGGTTGGTGTGTCAGTAGGTGCAATGCAGTGTATTTGCAAGTCTAGTACCATCAGAGGTATGGTAGTCAGTAAGGGTGTTGCAGGATATCTATGATGACCTACAGTAGTGCTTGTACTATATCTGTGATTGCTTGGGCAGATTCATTCACACACTAGGACATGTAATGCCCTCTCAGGCTTACCTAACAGGAGTGAGTGGCTGTCTAGAATTCTGGTTCACTGCTCCATCCACAGATGGTATCAATCATGAATGTGGATGACCAAGATCCTGTTCTTCAAATGCTAACACTTTCATGGCTTCTTCCATTGTGCAGGTGGTTATACCAAGGGGAGGATATCCTCATGGTTGTGGCGGTCATTATAGTGGTACATCTGAAATCTGAAGTTGCACATGGTCATGCAGCACACTAGCATCTAGCCAAGGTAGTGGTACATCCAGTGTAACTCCAAATACAGACAATTCTCATGGACAGGGCTGTGGAAAAAGGGTCTAGGACTATTCACTGAAAGCACATTTCACTGAAAGTCAAATGACTGTGTACAAATCACTGAAAGCACAATTCATTGAAAACTCAATTCACTGAAATACATTTCACTGAAAGTTATATATGGCCTTTTCCCACTGTAGTGTGACACTGGGGTTAGTATTATATACTATATATATAAGGGGGGTGTGGGGGCACTGCCCTCTCACATTGGGGGGTGTGGGGGCATAGCCCCCACATAGTTTGGATATATATTAAGTTTAGAAAAGAGTAATTTATTGAAATTGTAAGTATCCATATTTATAGTTCAAAATATTTAAAATAGGTGGGGTCTTATGCCCCCCACCCCCCTTACTATATATTCTAACTCCAGGGTCGCACTACAATGGGGAAAAGGTCATATATAACTTTCAGTGAACTGTGTTTCACTGACTTATGTTTTCAGTGAATTGAGCTTTCAGTGAATTGTGCACAGTCAAATGTGTTTCAGTGAAATGTACTTTCAGTGAATAGTCCTAGACCCGTGCAAAAGATGCCATGTATGCCCTAGACCTGTCAACTGCATCGAGTCACATTCCTGCAACTACTGCAGAGACTGTGTCTCAACAGATCCACACTCATACCATTACAGTCCCCAGTACATAACAAACTTTCACTGACACTATCCCTTCTTGAAGTGTCTTATGTTAAGCCCCCCCCCCCAAAATTGACATGACAAACAACATCATGTCTTAATTTCATAATATTCAGCACTCACACACATCTCTGTGAAAACATCCACTCTTGTGCTCCCTCCTCCACCTGTGCAGATGATGATAAGTGGCCCCGCTCTTTTTACATTGTTACTTGCATTGCTTATGTCTGATGAATAAAGTGACCATCATGGGAAAGCATAGCTTGGTGTTAGTTTTGCAGACATAATTTTTCTCTTGTTGAACATGCTCTGAGCTATGTACAAGCTGTTCCACCTCCATCTGGCAAGATTACCACCTGCTGCTGGCTTTTCAACTAACTCTTCATTTGCCTCCGCTGGCCCACACTTCATGTTCTGCTGGGGACTGCTGTCATTGTAAGCATCCACTGTGATGTAACTGCTTGCTAAGCATGATGTTGTGTAATGTTCCAAACACTGATACTATTTTTGTGCATTTGCTAGGGTCATACTTCAGGGAACCAAGGGATGAGTCCAGACAGCAGAAACATGCCTTCAGCTCAGTAATGCTCCTTATTTGTGAATAGGCACAGATGTATTCCTGGTCCATTTGATTCTGAGGATTTGTTATTTGTGTCATTTGCCAGGATTTCCAGGCATATCTGTCATCATCAACAAGATGTCACTAATAGAAGTTATCCCTCACGAAATGTTAGTACAGCTCACAGGTGTGGAATTTGTATTAACTACCTTGGTGGCATTCAAATGCAATGTAGAAAATACTGTTTGCATTACAGACTGCCTGGCAGTTGATGGAGTGCTACCATTTATGGTTCATGTACTACCTTCCCAGTTCACCAGGTAGGTCTTTTAATTCCAATGTGGGTACAGTCTATGACCCACAGTATCCTAAGGAAATGGCCTTTATTAAGCAAACACCATATGGTGTTGGCTGTCTTCTCTGGGTTACATGGAACGGCACATCTCCCCCATGCTGAAGCATGCCATTTTGAAACAGATAGAGTACTATTAGGACTGATGCTTGACATACCCCCCCATGTTCCAGATAGGTCACTAAATGGTTCCTATAGCATATAGAACTCTCTCTCCTTCCCTCTCTCTCTAGGTATATACGTATATGTATATGTTACAAACATATAGGTAGTATACAAACTACCTATCTATATCAAACAAAGCTCCTCATTAGCACTCTTCAAGAAAAATCTTGATGATTGGATGGGAGATAGGAGATTCACCCTGGGGATCACTTCTGTGGCTCTGCTTGACAGTGGCACAGGAAAATAATTTTCTTGGGTGGCGAAAGCCAGGGTACCTTTTGGCTAGGCTTATGTAGGCCCCTAGGGCCAATAGCCTAGTACCTACCTATGAACCTATGTTGGTCTTAGCATCCAACTGGATAGGTATGACATGACTCCCAATAGGCTGGTCCTTGTCAACAATCTTTTAGATGGTGTACATAATTACATAGTACCAGTCCTCAATGTCTGTATCCTGGAGTCAGTGAAAGGTTAGGCATGTTGGATTACTCAAGGGGTGATATCAGTACAGCAGCAGTAAAATCCTCTTGCAGATACAAATTAACTATTGAAGTAGCAACACCTAACATGCTTTAGTGATGTTCTTAATCTGAACATGACCACATAGCCATGTTCAAACCTGCTGCGGGGCAGTTCTGTTCTGCATTTATACATTTATGAGCTACTCTGCCATCTTAGTTTGTCTTGTTAACATGCACTGAGAGACACATTTTAATAATGTTAATCATTGTCATGTCATTATATATTCACTAGCATAGGTCATGCCCGAAAGTGCTACATGGCATGCCTGTCTCACAAAGCTTGTGTTTCTAAACTGCACAGACCCAGTGTGTGTGTGTGTGTGTGTGTGTGTGTGTGTGTGTGTGTGTGTGTGTGTGTGTGTGTGTGTGTGTGTGTGTGGCCACTTATCACACAGGTTTGCTTACCACAATGCAAGTACTTTTTCTGAATACAAGCTACAGTATAGTTCAAACTCCATTCTACAGAAATCCACAGTTGCTTGCCAGCCAGCACATTACCCTCCAGGAATAATTTCTGCACATCAAATGTCTGACGGTGAGAGCTTACATTCATGTTCTTAATTTAGCACCCCACTACTATTTTTTCAGTATCACTCTATTTATGTTTGTAATTTAGAATGGAAAAGTCTCTCTTCAGTGCCATAGAAAAGCTGACATGTCTTCCTCTACCTTTCCTGCTCTGGACCTAAACTTGAATAGTGAGAGCTATTAAGCAGTTTTAGCAAGTAAAAGGTGCAAGGGTCCCAGACTCAAAATATTGCTTTGTAAATGGATTTTCTTTATGGATACATTTATTTATTATCCTTTTCAATAACAAAATGGTTCCCAACCAGTACATGTACATCTTAATTTTTCCCTAATACATGCAGTACTAAACACATTTAAAATCATATATGATTATTTTCAGAAATTATAGCAAGATTCATTTTAATACAAAATAAATGGAAATTATGACAACATTTTCCTAACAGTCCAAACATGTCATAAAGCTACTGAGTTTGCTAAATTGTATAGCTTTCAAGGATGAAACTCAAAATACCATTACCTAAGTAATTGCATTAGCAATAATCTATGACTGGGTGTAAGTGTCACAGGATTTATTCACAGCTGGTGTGACTGATCATGAGAAAGAAGCCAGACTGATTGAATAAAGCTAACCATGGGTAAATACTGTGATAGTCACCCAGTCATGAATTATTGCAACTATACGATGAAAAAATTGCTTAATTTAAAAAAAAAAAATTAATTGTATGACAGCACATTGGTGTTTTTCTGAGATACCTTTCTTGTATGGGAATACTTTAGCCTGTAATGTGCGTGCATTCAGAATTTATGTCCTAATGCTTGCATAAAAAAGTGTTGTTTATGTTGTATATTTTACTGAGCCATTACTGTGGTATCATGGAAATGTTTTCTTTCACAGTCATGGCTATCCAGTTCTAGAATATGCAAATTTATTGTTTTTATTTTTTATGTGGTATTCCAATTAGTACTAAAAAAATAGCAACTATTTTTTTGGCAACTATTTTCCTCAGTTACACTTATTTTCAACATCACTACTGGACTCATATCTATGAACAACATCTCAGTTGCTTGATTTCTAGAAAAAAGGCAAAATTAATGGGGTGCAGAGGAGGCCATAATTTTTAAATATGACTGTAAACCACTTAAAATCAGTTTTGGTATGATCAATGATGAAGTAAAATTAAATGCCCAACAAATTTATGGACAACAAGATATAACACGACACTGAGAGGTGTGAGAAACAAACTGTTTATCAAAAGGGAGGGAAAAAAGCTTTTATTTAAATATTTCAAGTTGCACATCTAGACACGTGTGGTGATATTGCAATTATCTGCTTTTTGTCAATGGTTTAGCCTCCCCAAAAATATCTGCTTGCACTTTTTGGTTTGTTTTGTGGCCTTAATTCTGTAACTTCATTTTCAGTTGTGTGAATATTGTGTACTACAGCAAGATGTTGGCATTGTTTATACATTAATAAAACAAAAATATTCTCCAAGGAACAAACTGTGCTCAAGAGACCGAGACAAAATATCAATAGTAAAACAGAGCACAGATACACAGTGCGAGTATAATATAAGACAGTTTATTCAGCAAAAGGTAAGCGCTTTCACACAGAAAAGTTGTGCTTCTTTAGACCATGTAAAATAGGTAAATGTATCATATATATATATATATATATATGTGTGTGTGTGTGTGTGTGTGTGTGTGTGTGTGTGTGTGTGTGTGTGTGTGTGTGTGTGTGTGTGTGTACTTTTGATGTTGTGGAGGGAGAAAAGGACCTGTACCAATTGGCTAGACAGAGGGACCGATCTAGTAAAGATGTGCAGCAGGTAAGGATGATAAAGGATAATGAGGGAAATGTACTCACAAGTGAGGAGAGTGTGTTGAGCAGATGGAAAGAGTACTTTGAGGGGCTGATGAATGAAGAGAATGAGAGGGAGAGAAGGTTGGATGATGTGTGGATAGTGAATCATGAAGTGCAGTGAATTAGCAAGGAGGAAGTAAGGATAGCTATGAAGAGGATGAAGAACGGAAAGGCTGTTGGTCCAGATGACATACCTGTGGAAGCATGGAGATGTTTAGGTGAAATGGCAGTGGAGTTTTTAACTAGATTGTTTAATGAAATCTTGGAAAGTGAGAGGACGCCTGAGGAATGGAGAGAAAGTGTTTTGGTACCGATTTTTAAGAATAAGGGTGATGTGCAGAGCTGTAGTAACTACAGATGGATTAAACTGATCAGTCACAGCATGAAGTTATGGGAAAGAGTAGTGGACACTAGGTTAAGAAGGGAGGTGATGATTAGTGATCAGCATTATGGTTTCATGCCAGGAAAGAGCACTACAGATGCGATGTTTGTTTTGAGAGTGTTGATGGAGAAGTACAGAGAATGCCAGAAGGAGTTGCATTGTGTCTTTGTGGATTTATAGAAAGCATATGACAGGGTGCCCAGAGAGGAGTTGTGGTGTTGTATGAGGAAGTCGGGAGTGTCAGAGAAGTATGTAAGTGTGGTACAGGATATGTACGAGGGTAGTGTGACAGTGGTGAAGTCTGCGGTGGGAGTGACGTATGCGTTTAAGGTGGAGGTGGGATTACATCAAGGTTCAGCTCTGAGCCCTTTCTTATTTGTAATGGTGATGGACAGGTTGACAGATGAGATTAGTCAGGAGTCTCCGTGGACTATGATGTTTGCAGATGACATTGTGATCTGTAGTGAGAGTAGGGAACAGGTGGAAGAGACACTGGAGAGGTGGAGATATGCTCTAGAGAGAAGAGGAATGAAGGTCAGCAGGACTATGACAGAATATATGTGTGTGAATGAGAGTGAGGATAGAGGAATGGTGAGGATGCAGGGAGTAGAGGTGGAGAAGGCGGATGAGTTTAAATACTAGGGATCAACAGTTCAGAGTAATGGTGAGTGTGGAAGAGAGGTGAAGAAGGGAGTACAGGCAGGATGGAGTTGGTGGAGAAGGGTGTAAGGAGTGATTTGTGACAGACGAGTACCAGTAAGAGTGAAAGGGAAGGTCTACAAAAGGGTAGTGAGACTCGCTATGTTATATGGGTTGGAGACAGTGGCATTGACAAAAAGGCAGGAGTCAGAGCTTGACGTGGCAGAGTAGAAGATATTAAGATTTGCACTGGGTGTGATGAGGATGGACAGGATTAGGAGTAAGTATATTAGAGGGTCAGCCCAGGTTGGAAGGTTTGGAGACAAAGTCAGAGAGGCAAGATTACATTGGTTTGGACATGTGCTGAGGAGGGATGCAGAGAATATTGGGGAAAAGATGCTAAGAATGAAGCTGTCAGGTAGCAGAAAAAGAGGAAGGCCTAAGATAAGGTTTATGGATGAGGTGAGAGAGGACTTGCAGGTGGTTGGTGTGACAGAGCAAGATGCAGAGGACAGGAAGAAATGGAAACAGTTGATCTGCTGTGGCGACCCCTGATGGGAGCAGCCAAAAGAATAAGAAGTAAAGAAGAAGATATAAATATATATATATATATATATATATATATATATATATATATATATATATATATATATATCTACAAGTATTAGGCTGTCATTAATCAAACAATTAAG
The DNA here is from genome assembly GCF_019279795.1 of Protopterus annectens. Classification (NCBI taxonomy): domain Eukaryota; kingdom Metazoa; phylum Chordata; order Ceratodontiformes; family Protopteridae; genus Protopterus; species Protopterus annectens. The sequence continues at coordinate 503,735,928 of NC_056735.1, read as the reverse complement.
CAATCAAGAACATTCATTAGAACTCCCTTCACTTAAAAAGGCTACACACTTTCAAACTTTTACTTCTAATTTTTCAAATGTAAGTATAGATTTTTTAGATGTTACTGTATGTAAGGATAATTTACTAAAGTTTTGTACAACTTTATAAAGAAAACCATGTTGGAAAAACACACTACTACAGTTGACAGTATGCACCCGAAGCATGTTTTTCGTAACATCGTGAGTGGACAAGGGATGCGAATTTCAAGATTAAATAATGATAATAAAAAATTCAAATGCGATGTTGATTTAAATATAAACTTGGCTCTAGGGGTTATACGAAGGTCGAAATTGATTATAACATTGAGGAATGTATGAAACTTAGATATGGCAAGACTAGACCATGCTTTGATGAATGACCACTAGATACTGTTTCTAGAACAACCACATCTTTGGAGAGAGGGGTTTCCCTCTCTATACATTATACCAGTGATGTGTCAGGAATTTTGGACATTGTGAGGTCCAATTGGTCGATTTTACGTATTGATGACGATATTAGAAAAGTAGTAGGTACACAACCTAATGTTGTTTTTAAAAACAAAAAATCTTTAAAAAGACAGTTGTGCTACAAAGAGCATAGGAATAGAAAAGAACTTCTAGGATCACATGATAGGACCTATGGTACATATAAGTGCAATAGTTGTAATTTCTGTACCTTGATCAATACTTCAACAGTGTTTAGACATCCAGTGACAGTTCAAGAGTATAAGTTTAATATACGAGCTACATGTAGAACAAAATATTTGATTTATCTGGCTTGCTGTACAGCTTGCACATATTTTTATGTTGGTAGAACCAATGGGTCCCTAATGGAACGTATGAGGGAGCACTCATATTGTATGACTGTGGGTGATACACGTAATGTACCTGCCAAACACTATACTGAAAAGGAAACACAACATTATTTTTCTTTTATGGTGATTGATTTAGTATAGAAAAACAATAGAGGTGGTGACATCAGAAATTTTACGGAAAATAAGGAATTACATTGGATAATAAAGATGCAAGCTGATAAAGTTCCAGGCTTAAATGGTAAACTTTCCATCAAGCCTGTTTTAAAAACATGTAGTCTTTTTAAGTGAAGGGAGTACTAATGAATGTTCTTGATTGCTTAATTGTTTGATTAATGACAGCCTAATACTTGTGTGTGTGTGTGTGTGTGTGTGTGTGTGTATATACATATATATATATATATATATATATATATATATATATATATATATATATATCTGTGTGTATCTATATATATATATATATATATATATATATATATATATATATATATATATATATGTGTGTGTGCACATATATATATATGTGTGTGCACATATATATATATATATATATATATATATATATATATATATATATATGTATACACTTATCTTTTGCTAAATAAACTGTCTTATTTATACTAGTGGCTGTGTATCTGTGCTCTGTTTTGCTATTGATATTGTTTATACATTATACTGCACATCTTTATCCAAAAGTAGAATTTCTCATTTGGTTATTAATTACAGCATTACTGTTACATTTCTGCAGTCAGGTGCGTTAGTCTACAGTTTGATTGCAGTAGTGGCAGTATTGTGAATTCTGCTCCAGGATTTGTTCTTTAGTACTTTTGATAGCTGTATATACCTGCTTAAAGTTGCATTCCAGTGCCTTTTTGTTTTCCATTTATTACCTTGATACTGCTTTTTCCCCTGTTCTTTGGGTCTGTTCCCCATGCCCACTCAGACAATAAGCTAAAAGGTTCTAAAATTATAACTATAGAACTAGCTCTCCAGAATTTAATTTATTTGATTGGATCCTTGTATAGCAAGTCTGCTAAATTTGGGAGAGGGTTACACCCACCCAGGGTCTTTTGTTCAAGACTCTGAGAGCTGTGACATTAAAGCTGTTGTTCAAAACGGAGAAACAAAGATTTTATTTAAATTCTGCTTAAATATTTCAAGTAGCATTTGCATTGACCTGTGTAGTAGGATTGCAGTAGTGGCAGTATTGTGAATCCTGGTCCAGAATTTGTGCTTTAATATTTTTATAGCGGTATTATACCCGTTTAAAATTACATTGTGGTAATTTTCTGTTTACAAGTGAAAGCATTTATAATATTTGGATAGCATTAGATATTAAGCAAAATGAAGTGTTAATAGTTCATCATACACATATAAGACATTACTTATATCCTCCCAAATGTAATCTCTATTTACAGCAATGGTGCTATTTTTTTATTCAGAATACTTACACAGTGTACCATGTTTACTAACATTTACATTGACTCCTTTCATCTCTTGAATTTGTTTTGCATGTGCAGGTTAATGTGGGAGCATATAAATACATGTATTTCAGGGTTGGACAACAGTGTGTGTAAGAGAAATGTATTGTTAAGATGAAGGCAGGTTTGAATTGTTAATATTAGTTAAATAATGTATATGTCCCCCCATTATAAATGCATATATAAGGCCAATCTATTTGAATTTTCTCCATGTTAACCAATATCTTCCCTAAACCATATTGGTTGACTGGCTGCAGTAAACTGGCCAGTTGTATTTATCTATGTATACATGTAACTATCCATCTGTCGACTACCTTTATATTTGTATGTATTTATATACATATTCATAACTGAGCATGTGTGTGTATGTGTGTATATACATTAATATTTATATATATATGTGTGTTTGCCTATATGTATATGGAATAAAAATAGGTCTGTTATGCAATACACAAAATTTTTTGGACTGTAGGTTTAGGGAACACATTTCCTGATGAGTAGTAAAGGCATGTATCATGAGTACAGAGCTTATTCTGTAGTACAAGATAGTTCAAGTACCATGCATACTAGAAGATTCTACTTTAGCTGCTCAAGACACAGCTGCTCTTAATCCAGGAAACCACAGCCAGGGACTTCAGTGGCAGTTTCTCTATCCACCCACCTTGCAAATGTGAGTTCAGTGATGTAGCTGCCATCAAGGTCTTGTTGTAGAACTGGAAATGGGGCTTTAGATTTCGGGAGGGGAGAGGGAATTTATGATTATGGAGTGACTGGGAGTTAGGACAGTGTTAGGGATAGAGAATAGGAGAAATTTTAGATTTAGGGAGCGACCAGTTGTTAGTCAATGTTAGGGTTAGAAAGGGTTTTTTAGGTTGAGGCAGTAACCACCAGTTAGCACAGGTGTAGGTTATGGAGGGGTAGGGGATTTCAAGTTTAGGGAGTATTTTTAGGGTTAGGGTCAGGGTTCTGGGATGGATAGATAGCTTAGAGATAGTGTACAGAAATTTGGTTGATGGGAGTTAGGGTACTTGCCAACACAAGCAAATGGCAGTAAAGAAGTGTTTTATGAGCTAATAGGTTCATAGGTTCATAGGTAGGTACTAGGCTATCAGCCCATGGGCCTAAGTAAGCCTAGCCAGCAAGGTTCCATGGCTTATGCCACCCAAGAAAGTTATTTTCCTGTGCCACTGTCGAGAAGAGACACAGAAGTGATCCCCGGGATGTATTTCCTATTTCCCATCCACTCATCAAGATTTTTCTTGAAAAGTGCTAATGAAGAACTTTGCTTAACATAGATGGGTAGCTTGTTCCAGAGTATAGGAAGTCTCTGGGACAGGAATCTATCCCTCCAGCATGTATTGTTTATTGTGGTGACAAGGTTTATGTCCCTAGAGTGTGTACACTAGTACTTGTAGTAGACCCATATTAGAGTCCAATACATACTCTATTATCAGTTTATTTGTTTTTCTGCTAAAATAATTCTTTGCACTAAATTCAGTGAGTTATATTAAATGCTTTCTTTTCTGCTATATAGGATTGTTGTAGTTTCCATGTGTTTTATTGAGAGGATTATATCTTGTATAGGTGGTTTACTACTGTAGCTCTGAGGTTTCTTTCTTTTATTTGTTTAATTATTTATTTGTTGGTATGTCATATTTTCCTTGGGTTTTATTGAGAGGATTATATTGTATAGGTGGTTTACTGCTACTATAGCTCTGAGGTTCCTTTCTTTTATTTATTTAGCTATTGTTGGTATGTCAGAGCATTTTATTTGCTTTAATAGTGCAATGAGGGATATATTAGAACTTGTTAGCTCCATAGTTTATCTAAGTGTTTTATATGATTTTAGTCTTAGTTTACATGGAGTTATGTTCAGCTTGCTGATAATGCTATTTTCTGATTGGTTACTTCAGCCACTGTAATTTGTTTTTCATTTTTTTCTTTAGTTTTGATTGTTTTTGTTTAATTTTAAAATACATATAATTTTAGTGGTTGGATAATGTAGTGGGGCATTGCTTTTATTTTCAGAGGGTGCATGTACATTACAATAATGTACATTAAAATGATTTAAATGAGAAGCACAGCCTGTGTTTCATTGTGGATTCAGGTTTATATACTTCAAGTGGGAGTGTCTAAAGGTGTCTGTTTTATGAGTACAGGTATGTAAATTAAGATTTTAGATGTAATGTAAGCAGAGCTGGTTTATGGAGAATTTTTGTAGCTTTAATGATATTTTGATGATTAAGATAAACTTGTAAAAATTTAACATTATAGATAAATAAAAAATCTACACCAGATATATATTTTCACATCAGTTATGTAGGGTTTACTTCATACATGTGGCCCAAGTCATGGTTGAAAATTATCCATAGACAGCCCACATACCTTTTTAACAAATGAAAAAATATATATATTTAACAAGTCAGAAGACAATTATCTGTTCTAATAGTATCTGAGATTTTTTATTTTAAATTCATTTACATTTGTTTGTTGAAACACTTGTGAAAAGTTTATTTGTTTATACTTCTTGTGCTTTAACAGAAAAGAGACACAATACAGTTACAGGAATTAAAGAATAAACAATGTTTGCAATTTTAGCACTTTTGTTATTGTCTTTGTTATACATGGTTCTTTAGTAAATTCTTAAATAAAATGAGAAATTAAATTTATGTTATTTATTTATTTTATATCTGTTTACCAGGAATGCCTGACTGGAATATGACCCATTTTCAGTGGAGGCCTGGGGAGAAAAACTCCACATACAGAGAATATACAAAAACTTACACAAAAAATTATACAAAACTTATACAAGAAATTATACAAAAAATATACAAGACATGCAATACACCAGAAGTTACATTCTATGCTATTATAGCTGACATTTGTATTATACAATCATCTGATATAATTCCTTATTGTAGTGCAGACATTGTAGTTTCTCAAAGTAAGCTGAGGAGAGGTTTGTAGGAGGAAATTGGATAGAGAAAAGATGAGGTTAGAAATTATCTAGACATGAAGAGACCATAGATTATGAGGTGGCCAGGGAAGAAGAAAATATGTGACCAGAAGCTTTTAAAACTAGTTAGCCTGGAGTAGTGCAGGAACAAAGCCAGGTGTCATTTAGATAATTTTTAAGAATCTTTTTGAATTGGTTAGTATTTGTGTTGGTTCTGATGCTGTGCGGTAATGAATTCCACCTTGTTGCAACATGATGAGAAAAATAATGAGTCCCCTGTCGGATTAGTGGATTTGAACACTCGTAGTAGAGATTTATTTGTTGGGCAAAAACTTTTATTTGTGGTAAGTGGCTGAAGAATATTTAGAAGGGTATTTCTCTTATTTGTAAACTAAAAAAAGTGGAATATTCATATTCATGAAATACTCTTAATTATATAAAGATTTTCATGAAGAATAGCCATTGTGCTCACAGTGCAATATTATTGTGTTTATTGTTATATATTTATTGAAATATTATTCTTTTTGTTGTCTATTTCCTCACTTTTTAGTGCATTGTTTGATGTCCTTAAAAATTGTCTTTACTGCTGTGATCAACCTCCCCTCACTTTTAATGTTGAAATAGGTAACTGTATATAACCACTCTCCCACAGTGTTAATGATATGCATTTTCAGTGTTGGTTGTCCAAGGCAAAATACTTCATCTTCATACCTTCATGCAATACCTCTGAAACTACATTAAATTGATCGGTTAATTCATGCCTGCAAGTTGGATGTTAATGTCACTGATAAATATACGGCCACTAATTGTATGCATATGGTCTGGATGCCTTAGCAAAGCACATATCAAATAAACTGGCATAATATATAGGTATGAATGGCTCTAATACTAATTGCTGAACTGAACAATCCTAAACATTAGAAAAGATGAAAAATAATGTCCAAAACACAGAAGGGTAAAGAAGTTAACATTAAGCAAAATCCCTGAAATGTATATATACCAACACCATGGTCACACCAATTTGAAAAAGGAAGAGATCTCTTGAAACAAGGGAATCATTGTTGGTCCTATTTCAACATCATGGTCCTCATATGTTCCTCATTCTCTTTTCTTTGGGAAAATTATGCTTCTGGAATTTCACCTTGACCATCAGGAGAGGAGCTGAAATGTATTTCAGTATACAGAACAGATTTGCAGGGCAAAGCCCTCCAGGTGTAGCATCTCTAAGCCCCTGAGCACCTGATCGCTTTGGGTCCCTCCCACTTGTGTGAGCAAGGAATCCTCTCACTCCAGCTAAAAGCAAAGCAAACTCTAATCATCCAAAAATAGACTGCAGCCCCAGGTTTAACTCCAGGAACCTTGTTGTTGCCACTTGTGTAGTAGCCACTGAGCACCTGATCGCTTTTGGCACCTCCCACTTGTGCGAGCAAGGAATTCTCTCACTCCAGCTAAAAGCAAAAAAAAAAAACTCTAACCAGCAATCATCCAAAAATAGACTGCATCCCCAAGTTTAACTCCAGGAACCTTATTGTTGCCACTTGTGTAGTAGCCACTGAGCACCTGATTGCTTTGGGTCCCTCACCCACTTGTGTGAGCAAGGAATCCTCTTACTCCAGCTGAAAGCAAATAAAATTCTAACCAGCAATCATCCAAAAATAGACTGCAGCCCCAGGTTTAACTCCAGGAACCTTGTTGTTGCCACTTGTGTAGTAGCCACTGAGCACCTGATCACTGTGCCCCCCCCCCCACACTTGTGTGAGCAAGGAATACTCTCACTCCAGCTAAAAGCAAAGAAAACTCTAAACAGCAATCATCCAAAAATGGACTGCAGCCCCAGGTTTAACTCCAGGAACCTTGTTGTTGCCACTTGTGTAGTAGCCACTGAGCACCTAATCGCTTTGAGTCCCCCCCCCCACTTGTGTGAGCAAGGAATCCTCTCACTCTAGCTAAAAGCAAAGAATACTCTAACCAGCAATCATCCAAAAATAGACTGCAACCCCAGGTTTAACTCCAGGAACCTTGTTGTTGCCACTTGTGTAGTGTAGGTGCCAGCTTTTTTGACTACTATTATGCCTTGTTAAAATCTGTTGCAGTCAGCTAGAGTGCATACCCTAGGGGCAACAGCTGCAAACCATTTTCCTCTTAGCCCAACTCCACCCCTTTCATCTGTTTCACTGTTGATAATTTGTTTTATGTTAAGGTACTGATTGTACAGTTGCTCTGAGTGCAGCCCCCCTCCATTCACCCTCACTACGCTTGGGCTCACTTCGCTCAGTTACCACCCCCATTCCCACCCACCCCATATCATTTCCTTTATACCTAACCACCTGTTTCCTCCTACCCAAACACTCCTCCCCTTCCTGTTCCTCACAAACACTCTAGCCTACTTCCTGCCTTCAACATAGAATCCCTACTTCCTCCACCACCTCTCTATACACACCATCCTATAACCATTAACTCTTACCTATAATTAATATTTTTAACTGCAGTAAATATGCATATCTGAACATAGTACAAATAAATTGACAATATTAATTCCCATTCACCTTATCCATAGTCAAGAACATAATTACAGATAAAGTAGAAAGTATCACCCCCATATTTGCTTACTCTCTATCTCTGCTACCCTCTCTTATCTAGAGGATACCAATTACCTGACCAATACTTCTTGCCCATACTACAGCTCCCTAACACATAAAATGATAGCTCTTGTACTGGCCATACTCTCCATCACTTTTCTGTAGCCATATACCCAGCATTACCTGATGCTTATATGCCTCCTATGTCCCAAGCATCACTTCAACTTGTAGCTACAGACAACTCCTATTAGCAAGTCTTACACTCTCATCCACCTATCACTTCAAATCTCTTACCCGTCTTAACAACAAACTCCCACATACACCTAATACTGCATTTTTAATACAAGACTGATCCCACTCATTCATAGATAGTACCCTTGCATGTAACACATTCTTTCTGAAAATAGATAACATGGGTTACACATATCCAACTACTAAAAACATCATTCTACCCATTAATAATCTTCACCCTACTCCTACTTTCCATCCTGTCCTCCTACCACACTCAGCTTCATAACCACACCTCATCCCCTTAGCAAACAGATTCCACAGCCAACACCACCAAACTAAAAAACTTCCCTATATCGCCATGTGACCTTACCTCCCCTACCCTTCTCTTACTCACGCATTAAACTGAAAATCAAAGCTAACCCCCTGTCCTCTCAAAGACAAACTAAAATAATTCACAGACTGACCAAACTCTATCTACACCTACTCCATAAACTCACTTGCAGTGGTGATATACATCCCAATCCAGGACCCAAAACATCAATCAGCCCAAACTTAAATCAGCTAAATCCCCTACACCACATACCTACCTCAGCTATCCTCTTCTTAAACATTAATGTAAGAAGTATACTTAACAAGATTCATGACCTCCATGCCCTACTAGCTCTATACAAATCAGATATCATTGTGTTAACTGAAACATTGCTCAAACCACAATATCACAATAATGAGATTACTGCCCCAGTTTACAACATTATCCAAAGAGACAGATCAGAGAAAAAGGGTGGAGGTGTTGCAATATTATTCAAAAATCATCTTGCCTTAGAACAACTAGATTACAATACCCATGAATTCAAAGATGTAGAACTAATCCTTGCCAAATTAAAAATAAGTTTCAAAAAACATATAATTATTGCAGGTGGCTATATACCACCAGGCAATAACATCACTGTAATGGAAAGCCTGCTTAATTGGACCTCCAACTCCCTTCCACATGAAACCATACTATTAGGAGACTTCAGTATTGATTGGCTTCACTGCTACAGCCATAACCCCTCTGCCTTCATAAACCTCCACAGGTTTACCCAAACTATAACCACCCCCACTCGAATTTACAAAACTTCCAAATGCCAGTCCATCTTAGAATGGATCCTGTTATCTGACCCTGCTCTTACACAGGAATCTGGTTGTCTTCCAGATACCCTAAGTGGCCATCATTCAACCTACCTAATTAGGAACAGATCCCAAACCATCAATCAACCTATCCTCAGAGTAGTGAGAAACAAAAAAACCTTTATAGCTACTGATCTCATCAATACTCTTAAAAAGCTGTAACTGGAACCCTTAAAACATCTAGCTCTAGACAATGCCGTTGAGTACTTTAACACAACCTTCATAAAAATCTTAAACCATCATGCACCCCCTATAACCATTAGAATAAAAACTAACTATGCCACATGGCTAAGAAAAGATACTAAAACTATAATGAAAAAAAGGGACAAGGCCTGGATTCAATATCAGAAAAACAAAACCAGTACCTTGAGACAAAACTATGTAGAGCTCCGTAACAAAGCCAAAAAACAAATCAAACTAGACAAATCCAGCTACTATGCAAGCATGCAAGAAAAATATGCTGACAACCCAGAAACATTCTAAGCTTCAATAAATGGTATACTGCATCCAGAAAAGTCCACGACTCCAACCCCTGTGCTTCCAAATAACCATGAAAACAATCCTACCAAGTTTAACAAATTCTTTACCGAAACAGTCCAGATCATTGCCAATGCCCAAAATAGTACTAGCAGCCCCACACCAATAACTACCCGAACCCACCCCAATATACAAAACAATTGCTCCAATTTTTACCTCCACTTTACATCCACCAAATCAATATCTAAACTCCTTGGTAAACTTAAACCAACCACTCTAGCAGTCGATAAGCTGCCAGCAGACTTCCTTTGGATGTCAGCTGAAGTTATAGCCTATCCTGCCTCTATTCTCATAAATAGATCTCTCTCATAATGCAAATTCCCCACCTCATGGAAAACATCATACATAATTCCGCTGCACAAAGGGGCCAACTCCTTACAGCTCACCAACTATCGCCCAATAGCAATCCTATCACCTTTATGCAAAATATTAGAAAGAGTTGTTCATACTCAACTAATACAGTACCTTCAGAATAACAACCTTCTCTCCATATCCCAGCATGGCTTTACAACTTCCTATAGCACCACAACAGTAATACTATCATTCATCAACATAGTTAACCACCACAGAAACAAGGGTCTATTTGTTTCTTCCATATTCTTAGACCTATCAAAAGCCTTTGACATGGTAAACCACAGTCTGCTTCATGATATCTTATCTATCCTAAATATAAGTCCCTCCTCTATATCATGGTTCAACAGATACTTATCTGCCCATCAGCAAGCAGTCCTATGGGAGGACCAATTGTCCTCCTGTTACCAGTAACTATAGGAGTCCCTCAAGGATCCACCCTTAGCCCACTGCTGTTCTCTCTATTTACAAATCAGATCTCGTCATCCTCTCCCACTGCCTCAATAGTACAATATTCATATGACACTACCCTCATATGTGCTGCCCCTACCCTTAGTGAACTGCAAACCCTTACCCAAAATAACTTCACCCTAGCCAGAACTTGGTTCACTAACATCAAACTTCTTAATCCCCAAAAAAATCAAAATAATTATTTTCAGTCCTGGCAGAGCTCCTTCCCTAAATAATAATTTCACCATTAGCTCCAAAGAAAACATTCAAATCAGTCCAACCAGACACACTAAACTGCTAGGCATAGAAATAGACAACAACCTGAGGTTCGACATCCACATAGCACAAACCATTAAGAAAGGTAATAAAAAACTTGGTCTCCTCTACAGGAACAAACAGTTTATGACAAAACACACCAAAGTAACCATTGCAAGGACTCATCTTCTATCCACCCTCCTCTATGCCTCTCCCATCTTGACCAATCTCCACCAAACTGATCTAAATAAAATGGAATCTTGCTACAACAAGATTGCCAAGTTTGCTACTGAAGCCTCATATAGGTACCACCACTGTCTATCCCTTAAGCAACTCAGCTGGATTGATTTGCCTCATAAACTTCTACTCAATCAACTCTCAATAGCGCACAAATTCTACTACCTTCCTGAGATAACTCTAGGACTTCAGCACCTAATTCAGCCCCCCATTCCCTCTAGACCCATAAGATCTAGTAACCAGAACCTTGTAACTGTCATCAAACATAGAAACATAGCTAGTAAGTCCCTCTTTGCCAACACCATTGCCAAAACCTGGAACACACTACCAAGCCAAATAACTTCTACCACCTCCTTTAGTCAATTCAAAAAACTCCTGAAAACCCACTAAGTAACTGGCTATGCTCATGCCACTCAGCAGGCTAATCCATACCAAGAGAATTTGTCAGGGTACAGCTATGTATAAACAGTTTCTCTCCTGAAAGCTTCCAAACCCGAATAAATTTACCTTACAAAACTTATAACTGCAAAAGAAAAAAAAAATGTACCTCTGATTCTCTACTATAAGAAATGTTAATCACTAGCATGATGTTCTGTTGTGTGTATATATGCTATATGTATGTTTGTTAATCACTAGCATGTTGTCCTGATGTGTATATATGCCATATGTATGTATGTTCTACTTCCTTTTACTCTCATGTAATGTATTGTAATGTGGAGCTTTTCTCCCCGGGCCTCCGCTGAAAATGGACCTGTGTCCAGTCAGACTTTCCCAGTAAACAAATGTAAAATAAATAAATAAATAAAATGTGCTAGGTAAAGATAGAGTACCTACAGTTCTAGTAGATCTATACTGAAGCACAATCAAATGTCAGACAGGAATATGTGTGTGTGTGTGTGTGTGTGTGTGTGTGTGTGTGTATGTGTGTGTGTGTGTGTGTGTGTGTGTGTGTGTGTGTGTGTGTGTGGGTGTGTGTGTGTGTGTATGTGTGTGAGAGAAAAAGACAGGTAGGGACAGAAAGATGGAGACAAACAGATAGGCAGACAGGCAGACAGGCAGACAGACCATATATGTCTGTGAAAATATCCTTTTGTGCAAAGTAGGTCTAAACATTTTTGTTTTTTTTATGTCATGCAAAAATATTTTTTTTTCTAAATTTCTGCATGTACCTCAATATCAAAAGTAAACAGCAGAACTCTAAAATGTCTTTTATAGTTATGGCAAAGCCTGCACACCACTTGTGTGGTGAATGACCATTGCGCCCCTATCTCCTTATTACAATCAATGTTGAGATTATGTAGTTTGGAGAAAGTGGGGTACTAAGTATCATATCACTAAAGAAAGCAATCACATTTGCAGTAGAGTAGATGATTGCTTCTTCCATCCTGCAATGTGATCCTGATAATGAAAACAAGGTCCACCCAATATGATATTGCACTAGGAGTGCAGAACATGACTATGAATAACCAAGTGAATACTAAAGCTATACAATATGCCTGCTATGCCAGGACGTGGTAATGGTATTCACATTCTTTGTAAAAGAATCTCATTTCATGTTCCTGGGATAAGGCAAACCTTGAAAAAGCTGACACATTCCTGCTGAAGCCCTCTAATATTGGTCAGGACCACAATAACACATCTTTGATTAACATGATAATGCTTGCATGAATGCCAAAAAATTGTCATGGATGTATTATACTTTTCAAAAATAATGGGGTGGAACAATCAGAAGAGCTGCACTAATATTAAGTAAAATATTCCTTTGAAGAGAAATTGGCTAGGCTTAAAATGGTCACTAAGAGCAGCTAGCCTAGTACTTACATATGAACCTGTTAACTTATGAGAAAAACAAAAAAATCTGAATTGTTTGGCCCCTGTACCCTTCAATAATACACATAACACCAACAGACATTTGATGACTTTTATTAATTTCAAGCATAACTTTATTACATTTGCTACCACAACATGTAAAGTACTTATAATGTACATCAGGGCAGCATACCCTGGCCCCCTTTCCAAATATGAAGCATCCATACCTCTGCTCACTTAATTTTTATCAATGAAGCATCATCAATAAGCAGCATCCATACCTCCATTCACTTATTTATCAATCAAGCAGCATCCTACTATTCACTTTCATCTCCCAAAATCATTGCACCAACACCAAGAGGGGGAATATAAGAGGGACAAACCTGCCCCTCTTCTCCACTCAGTATCCACCTCCATAACCATACCAAACAAAATAAATGAAAATTGGGAGGGAGAGGCAAACAAGAAGTTCATGCCAAAATGGAATTCCCCCTAACAGTTACACTTCTATAAAACACTTAAGTCCCACCTTATATCTACCTCACATCTTCTAAAGTCCCCTCAAAAACATTAACCTTTTGCTTCCTAACTAAACAATCCTATATATTCATGGCAACCCTGTATGTGACTGTATCACTTCAATTTCATTCATAAGCTGAATCCACCCAAGTCTTGCTGCAGAGAAAAGAAAACAGGGTTGAATGAGCATATTAACCTCAAGTGTTTTCTATTGGCAGAGAGGTTATGATTATATCTCTTGCTCATCTTTTTTATTATATAGATGTTTTACTTTTTTATCTATGTGCATCTTTAAAATGTCAGAACTGAATTTTATTACATTATATTATGTTATGTTATATTGGATCACAATTCAGGTTCAATTTGATAGGCATAAGTGGGCATATGACTTTAAGATTTTCACTCCAACCACAAAATGTCCTCATTTAGGTGGCCTAGGTGGCCAACTGAGAGGAATGAATTTTGAGAGCTCCATAAACTAGTATAATAATATAGAAATATATTATTTTCAAGTTTAAAATCTCAGAAATCTATAGATAAACTACTAAACTACATAAATATCAGTTTTGATGGAGATATACAAACATTTTCCTGTCAAGTAACTTGGAGATATATTGAGTCACTGAATATGAACAGCTCAATGAATTCTCATCCAGATGCTGCTTTGAAATTGAAATCCAATTGATGACATCTTCCTTACAGGAGCTATCTTTGAAGAAGGATGGCTTTAAAACTTACTTAAAAAACCACAAATTAAATTCTCAAAAACAGACTGATACTCTTAGGGAACTATTACAGCAACAACATACAAAAATAACAAATATAGAGACTTCTCTAATTGACACTGAAGAGAGACTCAAAGAGAAAGAATTCTAAAAAGAATTTCTGCTTAAACAGAATACATGGCTGCTTAACAAAATAGATGACTTAGAAAACAGGGAAAGGAGAAACAACATAAGGATCTTTGGTCTGCCTGAAAACCCTGAAGGAGAAGACATCATTTCATTCTTAACTACTGTATTCCTGAATTTTTAGACTTGAAAGAGGGACTTTCATTTAGAATTAAAAGGGCACATAGAACACTGAGGAAACCTGCTTCTCACTCAACAAATACTTCACCTAGATCCATAGTTATAAAATTTCTTTCATTTCTGGAGAAGGAACTAATATTAAAATCTGCTTGGAGAAAATCACCCTTAAAATACAATCAAAGCCTGACAAGGTTTGACAATGATTATTCCTCCAGAATACTAGAACAAAGGAAAAAAGTCTGGCCAATAATAAAACTGTTGAAACAAAACAACATTAAAGCACAGTTGGCCTTTCCAGCCAAGACAAAAATAATTTTTGCAATGAGATGAGAGCCTTTAATGACTTAGAAGAAGCTACTATATTCATCAAAAACAACATAGTGTCTATCTCAGATGAAATGGATTGGATGACCTCTATTCTTAAAAGAATAAATAAAACAAATCCTTGGACTGATGCTAGAAAGAAGAAAAAAAACTGATTCCAAGATAGCTGTACCAAAAAAATAAATCTTAAAACTACATCTCTCAAAGTATCAACAGATATGGTACATCACTTGTCATCTGTTTTTATTTAAAAAAAGGAGGGTTTCTTAAACAACCGAGAAACAGTAATGATTTATTCAGAATGTGCAAAGAGTCCAGTAATTCTTCACAAACAAAGGTAGGTCAAGATGGGTTACTATTTATATTATATCTAAGCCAAACAAAGCAACATATAATATAAACAGGCATTTCTTTTCCACTACTTCAACTCAATGAATACTTATCTTGTTCATTTTTCATTGTTTTTACATATAATAATTTAAGTAATTAATTAACTAATTCAACAAGGTACCATTCATCAGAGTTCAGACTCAAATGTAACAAATTAACATCATATATAACAGCAGTAACAGTAGAGTGTTTTGAACAAAAAAATGCTGTCATGAAGACTAATGCCTTCTTCAGTTAAAGTATGATTTAGAAATGTCGTGTACATCCTGGTTGAATAATAGTAACAAGCTCTTAGTACAAATGTCATCATTATTCTGTCTAAATATAGTTAATATCAATTATGGCAGGTATCACAGCTATGAATGCTGTTTGATCAATCCTGATATGGTGTGCCTGGATGCAGCTGTGTCTGGCAGCTAGTAGAAATGTCATTATTATTCTGTCTAAACATAGTTAGTATCAATTATGGCAGGTATCATAGCTTCAAGTGCTATTCGATTAAGCCTGATATGGTGTGTGTGGATGCAGCTGTGTTTGGAAGCTGTTGTATGTTGCCGTTTTGTCATCGGGAAGCTGTGGGTTGTGGCTTGTGATCATGGTTTACTGATGCTTGTGTATTAGGAAGAGACATTTGGTGTTCTAGCCTGGATCCAGGGGAAGGGGTGGATAAAGCTGTGATTTTGGGATATTTTAGCAGAGAATAGTTTGTTTATACATCTCCTGAGTGAGAGGTGGAAAGGCTGGAAGAATGTGTTATCTCTTGTTGTGGCGGCTTGTTGTGAGTTTTTTTTTTTTTTTTTTTTATCTGTTTGCTCTCTGATCTTTTCCTGGCTGCTGCCTTGCTGTAAGGGAGGGAATTTAGGCTTGAAGTTGCAGTGAAGTGAAGCTTTGCTTCAGGTGCATTGTGAGCTTTTGGTATGCAGTACACAGACACACTAGCAGAAACAGATGCTCCCAGGTTGCTATGGTAATGGAGACAGAGTGATGATAATACTTAACAGCTCTGAGGCGGCAATGTTTTTGGTTATAAAAAAAAAAAATATATATATATATATATATATATATATATATATATATATATATATATATATATATATATATATATATATATATATATATATATATATAATAAAGGGATTGTTTTAAACCACGTGTACACATATTGATGGTCTCCCAACACTTTGTTTAGCTCATTAAGTTGATTCTTGATTAAAAAAAATAATAATAAGTGCAATTTTGTATTTAAAATGTATTTTGGTCCAAACACATTAAGAACTTACATAAGAGTGGAAGCCTGAGTTCTTGTGAAAGACTAAGAGCACTTGGTCTTGTGCAGAACCCTTTGCAGTGGTCTGGTAGGTGAGCTTGCTCGGATGTGCTTGGCATATTGGAATAGCTGATTCTAGAGGTGTTTGGGGTTGCCAGAAAGTGCTAGAGAGTCATCAGATTTCTTTTGTGGAAATATCTGCAGGAATGGAAGCTGTGTTGAGTGGTTCACTGGCAGAGTGGCCAAAAAAAAAAAAAAAAAAATGGTACTTTTCCGTTATCAGGGCAACACTTGTAATGCAGAAGCACGTGAATGCAAAGATTGCACAGCTGTCAGCCCTGATGCCGCATGTTTGAAAATCAAAAGAGACAAGGATGTATGTGCTGCAGTGTTTGTTTGCTTTCACAGAAGTATCAGCTCATGTGTGTGTATTACAGAAGCACAGCAGTTCACCATTACATGATATTAAGACAGCATAATTGTAAAATACATATGGTTTCTTATCTGAATCAAACAGTTATCTGCCTAAAACTCACTATGACAAGTATGGCAGAGAACAAAGTTAGGATGCACAGCACACCTGGAGAGGTGAATATACGTTTTAGAGAGGAGAGGAATGAAGGTCAGCAGGACTAAGAATATATGTGCATGAATGAGTGGGAGGACAGAGGAATGGTGAGGATGCAGGGAGTAGAGTTGGCAAAGGTAAGTGAGTATAAATACTTGGGATCAACAGTTCACAGCAATGGTGAGTGTGGAAGAGAAGTGAGGAAAAGAGTGTAGGCAGGGTGGAGTGGGTGAAGAAGATTGTAAGGAGTGATTTGTGACAGACAGGTAACAGTAAGAGTGAAAGAGAAGGTGTATATGATGGTAGTGAGACCAGCTGTGTTACATGGGTTGGAGACAGTGGCACTGATGAAAAGACTTGGAGTTAGAGCCGGAGGTGACAGAGATAAAGATGTTAAGATTTGCATTGGGTGTGATAAGGATGGACAGGATTAGAAATGAGTATGTTAGAGGGTCAGCTCAGGTTGGACAGTTTGGAGACAAAGTCAAAGAGATGAGATTGCTTTGGTTTGGACATGTGCTGAGGAGGGATGTTGAGCATTTTGGGAGAAGGATGTTAAGGATGAAGCTGCCAGGTAAGAGGAGAAGAGGATGGCCTAAGATAATGTTTATGGATGTGGTCAGAGAGGACATGCAGGTAGTTGGTGTGATAGAGCAAGATGCAGAGGACAGGAAAAAATGGAAACAGTTGAGCGATTGTGGTGACCCCTAACAGGAGCATTCGAAAGAAAAAGGAGAAGAGTGGATCGCATGAGAGGTGCTTGTTCAAGTCACCTCTTTGGATTAATCCATTTTATAGAGCAGATAAAGCAGATACAATTTTAAATAAACCTAGCTCATTTAAACTAATTTGGGGTGTGATGATAATTAAGGTTGTCATCATTTTGGTATGGAACAAAGAATGGATTGTGTGGTGGTAATAGATTACTGTGAAGCTTGTCAACAGACAGAATGGAGCAGCTAGGATGTGTTACATTTTGCTACTACTTAAACAAGGAAAGTTCTGAAACTGAATGTTCAAGTCGCAAATAGTTTGTAGGCTGTAAAAACTGAAGTGGTAAAGCTGACTGACTTGTTTATAAATGAAGTGGTTAAGGCTGGACATGGATGATGCAGCAGGGTGTCTATATGACCAGTTGGAATGCAGTGAACCAGCTAGACAACAAATGTGCAAGATTCATGCCATGACAACTGAGAGAGCAAAGCAGTGGGAGCAGATGTGAAAAAATGCAGCTGAAGTGGAACATATGGCAAGAACATGAATAAAACAGTGCTCTGGAAGACGAGGAAAACTTCTGTCTTTCTTTTTTTATTGATCAGTCATATGTGCATGATTTCATTCTGCATTTTAACAGTTATGCAAAGAGTATAGAAGTAAACTTTTCCATTATACAGTTTATTGTGCAGGTATACGACTAAGTACATTTGTTATATATTATTTCTCCATTTACTTTACAGATTTTGTACACACAAAGAAGTCATACCCTCCCTGTATGATTTGTGTTAAAGTTTGAATCATGATACAATTCTGTAGTGAAGTTATACAAAACAGAGAGAGAGCGCAAATGTGAGAAACACAAAAAGAGAATCACAAAATGTTGACAGTTTCTCTTCCACTATCAGTAAACTAAAAAAAAACAGGTCATCATCTGAATAACGGTACTGTTAGGGAAATGGTTTTACTAATGTAATATGCAGGGCTAGTGACAGGAGTAGGGTTAGGATTTGGATTATGATACATGATTAAGGAGAGTGGGGGATTTGTCTAGAAGGCAACTAGTCAAGACAAAAAGACACAGAGCATGCATGACACCAGTCAGGCATAACTTTAAATCTAACCCTTTATTAGAGTCTAACCCAGGAACACTCGCCCATGAACATTACCTGTCATAATGCATACTTGCACATATTCAAAACCACCATCTTTTCAGTCAGACATTCCTACCAACTACTGTATACATACATATACTATAGGAAGCTTGAATTCAAGCAAATGCAATTCTCACAAATGTGAAGTCATACATTTGTGCTGTCACTCAGTTTTATCATTTGTGTTTCTCAGATTTGCACTTATTAACTTGATTTCATATATATAAATATATCTCTCTCTATCTATCTATATATATCTCTCTGTCTATATACAGATATATATATATATATATATGTATATATATATATATATATATATATATATATATATATATATATATATATATATATATACATATATATAGATATATCTATGGGTCTACTTCATTTGATCAAAAGACCATTTGACCTAAACCCATTTGATCGAAATTTCATTTGATCGAAAACCAGTATTCAAGGCATAAAACTGGGATTTGTCCCCCTCCCCAATGTCATACGACCATGGAGTTGGTATATATAGTTGGGGGGTGTGGAGGGCGCAGACCCTCACATGGGGGGTGGGGGTGAAGCCCGCCACATAGTTTCCTTTAAAAGAAGAAAATAACACAAAAAGTACAGATTTTAAATGAAAATAGGTGGGGCGCTTCACCCCTACAACCCCCAATGTGGGGGGCTGTGCCACCCACACCACCCCTAACTATATATACCAACTCCAGGGTCGCACGACATTGGGGAGGGGGACAAATCCCTGTTATTTGCTTTGAATACTGGTTTTCAATCAAATGAAATTTCGATCAAATGGGTTTAGGTCAAATGGTCTTTTATTCAAATGAAGTAGACCCATATATATATATATATATATATATATATATATATATATATATATATATATATATGGGTTCACTACACATTATCGAAAACCCATAATCCTGACGCCCAGAATACCGAGCCTACATGACCGAATGCCCAGAACACCGATTTTACACAATACCGACACTCACAATATCGAAAGCCCATAATCTCGAAATGTACGTCACAACAGCACTGACGTGCAGAGCAAAATACAAGCCAACAGAAAATCTCATTCCTATGTGCAAAATAACACCCTCACGTTTCAAACCACCGAATAGAGATAATGGAAAGACACCTACATTACCATAACTTCCAAACACCATCCCTTCACCATAATATACTACTGTGTAGCATTGCCATGTAAATAATATAAAGTGTAAAACCAAAGTGCAAAGTGATACTGGAACAACAGCATCATACTGAGTTATATACAGCTATGATATGTCACATTTTAAGGAGCCTCGCAATACATCTGACAAACTCTAACGACGAGTACTCAGACTTATTTTCTAATAAGCATTGAAACCTTTCCTGCCGCTCTACAACACGCCTTCGTTTAGGGGAAGGTGCACAACCAGCTGCTAATTGCTCACGAAGGCTGTCTACTCTATTCTGCTCCCTGCTAAGACATGACATTAAGACAGAAATATCTGTAGCCCTATCCCCAAGTAAGCATTTTAATCTTTGATGCCACGCCTCCACCGAGTTTTGCATTCGTGGTAGAAACAGTTTATTCAATTGTGATATATTCAAGAATGAAACAGGGAATAATGGTGGAAACTTACAAATCGCACTGGACCTAGTAGTGAACTTCCTAACCCTACCGAGCACATACCAGTCTGTAAAATACCTCATTAACTCTTTACCTTCCTCAGGGAATGACCCTTTCAACTCAGTGAACGTTGAAATTACCTCCGACTCATCAAGAAATGCTAGTCCAACCAAAGACTTCACGGATAACTAGAAGTCATAGCATTTGTTATAAAGTGAACCTAACCCTAGCTGTTGAACTTTACGCCACACATTCATACCAAAGTGAAACAGGCAACCCTTGGCTGTAACATTAGCGAAGTTCAGCCTAATACTTTTAATAGTTGCCACCTCATAATCACAGAGAATGAATTGTAGTGACAGGTTTAACTCCTGGCAGGAGAATAAATTTAAAACACAGTGCCACAACATATTATATGCACAGAGTGACTTTTTAGACATTAGAGCATAGATAAGTGGCACAGATCTACTATAGCCACAACACTTCAGTATACCATGAATGCTATATAATTGACGACATATAGCGCCTTTACAAAAGTAAGTTCCGTCCATCATCCAAATTGTTGCTACACTTAGATCGCTCAGATTATTAACAGTACTAAACACAATGACTTGTGTACCTGAGCCGGTGTCAGTAGCCCATTTCACAACAAATTCACCACTTTGTAAAGGGAATTTACTCACATCTAGCGTGTCTAGGGTCACATTAGGTATGTGAGTAACAGCTGCACTCTTAGACCTGACTCGCCGTATTTGCTGAAGCATTGCCTTCCTGTTTGGAAGACTTGGAACACAAGCCAGGGATGTAGATGCTAACGCATCTTCCACTAGTAAACATGGAGTATCTCTGCATATAGCAGCTTTTTCACGGAGTGATCCACAAACGCTATAGCGTTCTACTTCACATGGGTCGCCCGCATGATTATGAGGCAAAGTTTTCTTGAGCAATTCACCCTCAGAGAGGGAATCAGTTACCGTTCTACCTTTGCAACTATTACTTCTCTTCACTTTACAACACCAGTAACGCTTACTACAGCTCGTACATTCCAAGTGATAAATGTACCCATCTATAATAAGCACTTCTTTAGATTTTTGTGATCTGAGCCTTGGATATAGCTCACCTACACTACCAGGCGCATCATAGTTTGTGTTTGCCATTTCTGCAACGTCAGCCGTTGAACAGCTGAAAGTCTTTTACACCCATTCTTATACTTTCACGTAACTTGACGTGTACATAACATATTTACTATATGCGCTAGTAGTGTGTTTACCGCACTTACTGGCTTTTACTAACTAACTCAATACATATATGCGAGATTTCATAGTTTCCAGTTTCTACATAGTTTTTCACCGTTATGGTATTCTGGGCATTGGTATTGTGATAAATCGGTGTTCTGGGCATTCGGCCATGTAGGCTCGGTATTCTGGGCGTCGGGCTTATGGGTTTTCGATAATGTGTAGTGAACCCATATATATATATATATATATATATATATATACATATATAGGTTCCCTATTACCAGATCGCAGGTGCAGTTTGTCGAATGCGTCTTGATCGAACCGAAAAGATTGAAAAGCAAAACAAATTATTTCCCTGGGAAAGAATTTGTTTGGCAGCTTTTGTTACTTTGCCTTTTTTGGCACTGTAGTGCAATCTCAGAGTTGGTATATTTAAGTAGGAGGGTGTGGGGGGGCACAGTAATTTCACAAAGGGGAAAAGAAATGCTGCAACTGGAACGTTACCTATATTATTTGGAAAGAAACAGTTATAGTAACCGTTATTGGAGCTGCAAAGATAAACGTGATACCAGGTGTAAAGGTAAAGCTGTCGCTGTAAAAGTCACTGATGATGATGAGTTTGTTAAATCTGTGGTTCATAGTCATAGCGGTGACCTAAGTGAAGTTGAACGCTATGTACTTTGTAAAGAAGTCAAAGTTCAAGCACAATATAGTAGGGATAATCCTTGTGTATTGATAGAAGATAGCCTTGCTAGTACATCTCTTGCTGTCGTACATAATTTGCCTAATAGAAGAGCTCTTCTACAGCAAATTGGAGGAGTTCAGAGAAAACATTTGTTATCTGAGGGCAGGCAGGAAGTTACATTAATGAACATTGATTGCAATAACTATAAAATGAAAGACGTCAGTTTTGTGTTTAAGAGTACAGTGGATTCAACATTAGATACCATTGAATTTGCTTTTACAACTGTGTCCAATTTGCATGACCTTAGTAAAGCTTCTATTTGGATGATGGATGGCACTTTTTTTTTAAGAAGGGTGTGACATGTCAACTTTACAGCATACATAGGTTGCTAAATTTTGGATCACACAGCAAAGTTGTTCCCGTGTTTTATGCTTTGATGAGTAAAAAGTCACTAAAGAGTTATGATTATATGTGGCACTCTTTATTTTTTTAATGGCAGAAAGTGGATTTGAATGCTCTGTTCAATACATTTTAAGTGATTTTGAAATTGCCGCTCTGAAAAGCATACGCTTGAATTTCAGTGATGTACAGTCCAAAGGGTGTTTGTTTCACTTTGGACAGAATACTGTTTTAGTGATATGTTTGCAAGACATGCCTAATTATACTTACTTTACTTTGGAGATGTAACTGCAACTGAATACTTGTTGGGATATTGGAAGCCGGTGAACCGTGTTTTGGTAATATGACGTTTTGGGGAAGTAATGTGTTGGTGTATTGGCATCAGGTTTCTTGTTGTTGGTAAATTGAAAGTTTGGTAAAGTAAAGGTGACCCATCGTTCACACACACACACACACACACACACACACACACACACACACACACACACACACACACACACACACACATATGTGTGTCTGTATGACTCTCTCTGCATAGATATACACACACTCATAGACAGATAGATAGATAGATAGATAGATAGATAGATAGATAGATAGATAGATAGATAGATAGATAGATAGAGCTGGGGGGGGGGTGAGTGATCATAGCCTCCATTTGGTGGAGTCCTGGCTGGTAGTCATATTTTTGAGTCCAATGAACTCAGTGACATTTTTTTCTTTTCAAATGTTTCAGTCTAATTAATTGAATTGTAGTTTAACGTTGCAGTTATGATGCAAGACAAACCCTTATGATCTATCTTTAGTTTGAATTTGAGAGAACTAGATTTCAAAATTAAAGAAATAAATTTATCAGTGATTCAATTTAGACAACACTTTTATATAATGTCTACTCATACAGGAGAGTCAGAGATGCCTTCATATGTAAGCATTATCATGCACTGTGATACATGAAGAATGGAATATGTGCATCCATTTACAAGTCATAAGTGTTGTTGTTGTGTCTTTCGGCTTTTCCCGGTTAGGGGTCGCCACAGCGGAACTCCGGTCTGCTAATGATTGGTAGTTGATTTTTACGTGCCGAGTTACCAGCCCTGATGCACAACCTTCAACGAAGGTACGCCCATTCATGCATGTCTCCACGCAGAAGACGCTCTAGCTGAGAATCGAACCGGACCTAGTCTTATTGTGAGGAGACAACGCTACCGCAGCACCACCACCGTGGCTATTTACAAGTCATAAGTGTAATATTAAAAATTAAGATTAATCATATCCTGTGAGTTATAGTTCAAAATGTAGTCTATTCCTTCTTTACTTTTTAAATAATGAAAGCTATCTTTACCCATATGACATGAATTCATCGACATATATTAGATATCAGCATGTATTAAACTGATAGTATATTAGCAAGTCATACTATGCAGAATTGGCCTAATCATTCATTCATTCATTCATTCATTCATTCATTCATTCATTCATGCATTCATTCATTCATTCTACAGTTACCTACTTAATCCATTTCTGAGCTGGAGGGGGGCCTGGAACTTAACTGGAACTCAGTGGTAGCATGGTAACCATTTGAAATGTCAGAACCCATTAGAAGAGTCGCAAAATGTGGAGACGGAATGGCCAGAGTAACAGACCTACATATTCTAAGTCTGAAATGCCATTTTTTGGAATATTCCCTTTCCCTGACATATGGTGATCTCAGACTTGGTATATATAAATTTGGGGGGTGTGGGTGCTTGCCCTCCACATCGGGGGGTGCGCATGCACACCTGCAAAAAGAGGTTTTAAGAAGAAGAGTGATTTTCTAGATTCCATCTTCTCAGTGTTTTTGTGGTTTCTTTTGGTTTTTCAGCACTCAACATTTTTGAGTGCTGACATTTCAATAGGGACCCAAAGTTCATCTGTACAGGGTAACAGCACATTTCAGGATGCATACTTTATTCTCATGTGGTATACATACTACAGCCAGTTCAGACTTTTGCCAATTCACCTAAGGTACCTAGTGAAAACAAGTCAGATGCAAGAAGGATAGAGAGACTCTACAAAGAGGACACTCCCAACTGTGAACTGCGGCATTGAGACTTGTGAGGCAGCAATTCTAACTGATGCATCACTCTACAGCTCAGTAAACCTTGTCTATTTATTTTCTTATTTTTTAATTCAAACAATCTTTAATTTGGATAATGTTCTGTACTGTTCAGACTTGATCTAGATACCCTATTACTGAAAGAAACACAGTTGCAGAACAAGTAGAATGTTTAGATGTGTCTTTGGTAAAAGTGAGCTTATGCAATGGTTCCCTTTATTTTACTCACCCTTCTGAGCAAAGCCAGTGCTTTAATAAGATTGCCAGCTAGAAAAGAGGAATGATGACACTGACATATGAGTCATAAAAGCAGATGAGTAAAGGGGAAGAGTTAAGTAACAGTCAATTGGCAAAGGGTTGAACTAGGTAAGGGTAGGAGGAGCTGGTTAAGCAGAAAGTTAACACAGGTGTATATTCTGTTCTTAAGTATTTAAATGGGTGCAATACTGAGCGCAGAGCAGAAGGACTGCATGTAGTTGGGGTTGAACTAGGTAGATCTTGTAAACTCACAGCATCTGTCAGATGAATATTGTGCTCAAACAGGGATATCTGTATTAATGTGCAAATGCATGCCCTTACCCATTTGCTTTTAGTAAAAACTGGTTACTATTATATAAGATGATAAAAGCAAAAGAGACAGGAGAACACAGGTGAATATACGATATCTGTTTTAGAGGGTTTCTCACTTCCATGAACAAGGCATATCTCTGTTAGGAACCAAGATAGATGTATGAAAAGCATTTTCTTTCTCACGAGGTGGAAGATCACCTTTCTTGAAATTAATATATATGTGGCAGTGACAATGCTAAGAGTAAGTTAGATTTGCATTCATCGCTTCAATTCACTTTAAATCTTTATTTATTCTGTCTGATTTTTCACTGTTGCAATTTCCATACCAGCATTCCCAAGACAGTGACATTTTATAATTATAAAGATAGGGTACTTCTGGGCACCCTGAGATCAGCCTTCATCAATATAGCATACAGAAATATAGCATGTCTACAACAAGTTTTCCTTTATTGTTCTGAATGTACCAATAAAGACTTAAAAAATAAAATGTTCTGGGCATTCAGGAGCCATATACCTAAAACACAGGTATATCCTTAAGGCATCATTTCTATATATCATATTAGCTTCAAATACAGTAGGTTTAACGTATTCAACAATGAGGATCCTAGCTTTGCTCATTCTTTCTTGTAGTTTATACTGAATGGTTTGTCTATGTGTTTTGTTTATCCTTTGATTTGGATGTTATTTGTGGCATTTTGAGTCACCTTAATGTTTATGGATGTCAGGCTTGGTTTTAAGTTCTGTGTTTTGAAAGTATAGCCTGAAAATTCACTTATGTGGTACTGATGAGGTCAGAAAAAAGACAAAACAAGCAATGTCTGCAGCTAGCTGGGTTTGGCTTTAATGGTCTGAATCTACCCAAAAAGAATTACAATGTCAAAAAATCATAAGCATTCAGAACTCATGTAGCTGGGTATATCCTTAGGGTCTCATCTACATACATCCCATGGACCTTCACTACAGGAGGTTTAATGTATTACATATTGAAGGCCCTGGCTTGGCTGGGTCTTTCTTGCAGTTTTTACTAGATTTTAAATTACAAGACAATGAGTAAGACATTTGTGTATGGAACTTAAACTTAATGTTTAAACAGATAGGAATGAGAGTGCAAAATTGAGAACACTGACTACCAATTAAAGGAAAGTTTCTGACACAATGTCTGTCATTTATTGGAAAGAGGGCTGACAGTGAGTTTATCACTTTCAAATAATGTATCAGCTGTAAAGATGATGACGATAGAAATATCAATGTTTATTTTCTCATATCTACAGCAACAGACGTAGCCCAATATATATGTTTCAAAAGACAAAAAAGTTTGATTGTGTGGTCAGAAAGTATCTTTGAATCATATCCTAATTTTGGTCCCAACAGCCTACATTTATCTAATTTGTGACTCTGAACAAGAAACTTAACCAGTTGTTGATCATGAGTCTTCCAACTTATACACTTTTCAAGGAGAGACAACAAGCCATGTTTAAAGAGACACTGGAGAGCTGCCTGTGAAATTAATGTGCTGCTTAGGGCTAAAATATTCCAAAAAGTTTCTTATTGACACTCATTGCAGTTAAATCATTGAAAGGCAGCAGAAAGTGAACACTGCATCCCAAATTATTTTACAGCTGGAGTTCAGCATGCTTTAGAGTGACTGAACCAAATGAAAGGGACTAATAAAAGACTTAGAGGAAAAATATCCACCTCACTAGACATGCCTCCTTGTTAGTCATATTATCTTTGTGACCTTTGAATAATGATTTTCTGCCAAGAAAGAAAAACTATGGAAGTGTTTATGAGTAAGTTTTGCCATTCAGTCATTGGTTCAAAGAGGATAGGAGGAAGGTACTTGGAGGCATTCTGTGTATAATCAGAATAATTGATTAAAAGTGAACAGGGAAATATTAACATGTGGATGTTCTATAACATGCTTCTAGAGCATTATAATGATGATGATGTTAACCAGTATAGATGGGAAAATGTGAACATTCTGATTTTAGAAGAGTTTATACTGTTTATGTAGTTAGTTTACTTACTTTCTTGACTGGGTTTGTCCCATATTTGTAGGAATTGTTTTCTGGGGATCACTGAGGTAGTTTTTAAGAAATGAAGTCATAATTTTACAGGTTCACTTCAAAATCTTGAAAGCTCAAAATCCTGAATCTCAAAATCCTGAACTCAAAATCTTGAAAGCTCAGAATACTGAAAACTCATAATACTGAATCTCATAATACTGAAAAACATACAGGACACCAACATTGACTATATTGCAGCAAAAATACATACAAAACAAAGAAAGGACAAACCATATCAGTCTAAACCAACTATAACCAGAGCCAAGCCCCCCTGCGCCCTGCCACACCCCCGCTACTTAAATATATGAACTCTGAGATCACACTTCACTACACTAAGATGAGTTATGTTGTAATATAGTACATTAAAAGGGAACATGATTAAGGTTACAACAGGTAGTCACGAAGTATGTAATGGTATGTTTGCCATTTTCTTCTTTAAGTGCAATCTCAGAGTTGATATATTTAAGTAGCA
This sequence comes from Protopterus annectens, assembly GCF_019279795.1. Classification (NCBI taxonomy): domain Eukaryota; kingdom Metazoa; phylum Chordata; order Ceratodontiformes; family Protopteridae; genus Protopterus; species Protopterus annectens. The sequence goes on along the minus strand of NC_056735.1, from coordinate 503,707,923 downwards.
GGGGGTGTGGGGGGCACAATGCCCCACATGGGAGGTGCAGGGGTGCTTGCTCCCCTGCTTATAATTGTAGATGAGTAATATGTTTCTGTATGTATTTCTGCTGCAACACAGTCATACATATATCAACTCTGAGAGTGCACCTATAGTTGGTTTAGACTGATATGGTTTGTCTTTTCTTTGTTTCTGTATGTATTTCTGCTGCAATGCAGTCAGTGTTGGCGTGCTTTAAGTTTTTCAGTATTATGAGATTCAGTATTATGAGTTTTCAGTATTTTCAGCTTTCGAGAGTTTGAGTTCAGGATTTTGAGATTCAGGATTTTGAGCTTTCAAGATTTTGAAGTGAACCCAATTTTGCAGGAGTAACTGGAAATACTAGTCTTCTTTTCATAAGTGCAATGGAATATTTGACATAGACCTGAGCGAGTGATATCTGAGGCACATGGAAGTAGTGATATCTGAGGCACATGAGACTAATGATATCTGAGGCACATGGAGATAGTGATATCTGAGGCACATGAGACTAATGATATCTGAGGCACATGGAGATAGTGATATCTGAGGCACATGAGACTAATGATATCTGAGGCACATGGAGATAGTGATATCTGAGGCACATGAGACTAATGATATCTGAGGCACATGGAGATAGTGATATCTGAGGCACATGATACTAATGATATCTGAGGCACATGGAGATAGTGATATCTGAGGCACATGAGACTAATGATATCTGAGGCACATGGAGATAGTGATATCTGAGGCACATGAGACTAATGATATCTGAGGCACATGGACGTAGTGATATCTGAGGCACATGAGCCTAATGATATCTGAGGCACATAGAGCTAGTTATATCTGAGGCACATGAGAATAATGATATCTGAGGCACATGGAGCTAGTGATATCTGAGGCACATGAGACTAATGATATCTGAGGCACATGGAGCTAGTGATATCTGAGGCATATGGGGCAGAAGGATGACACTTCAGGAGTAAACCACCCTCTTTGCATTGCACTAACTTACAGTACTGCAATATGAATCCAAGCACTAGGTAAACATTTCTGCAGCCATACCCGATAACCTGGAATTTGAATGTTAAACCAGATTTTTTGCGGTAGCACATACATGCCTCAAAGGCTACTTGCTGTATGCTTATGAGACTTGAAGATAATTCATGACAAAAGGAGAAAAATAATTATTTTCCAAGCCTTAAATATGACACAAATATAAACTTTTAAGCAAACTGCACACATCATATATACAAGACAATGTGCAAAGTAATAGGACAAAAATATTTAATGATGTATTGCTTTTTAAGTCATGATATGCAAAACACAAAATCACCCTGGAGAAAGCATTGAGCATTTAATTTCATTTCAGTGGTTTTTATGGTTAATACACTATGCGGCTACATCACAACCATTAAATATATATTGCATTATAGTGACTATATGGCATGTCATAAATCTTGTTGTGATGCAATGTATATACTCCATATTTTATGCTAAAACTGATGGTGGTGTGGGTAGATAAATTATGGAAGTAAAATACCCACAACAGCCTAGTATAATGAAAATCGTCTGGAGGAAAGCTGTTTATAGAAGGGCTAGATGATCATAATGTTAGAGGGACTTTGAGAGTAAGAGTGGAGACTCATGGTAGAATCTGACCAGAAGTTGTGAAAATACATGAACAATTTTCATAATTTCTATGGGTCTACCCCAAAATTTCCAGGAACCTAGCTATGGATATACTTATACTCAAAAACAGGACTAAAGCAGAACTAAAAGGTAATGTAAGGAGAAGTATGCCAAACAAAAACATCTGCTTTTCATTAGTACAGTTTGGGTAAAATATACCAAATTTTGGGTCTATATTATAACAATGAATGATCAGATGATCAATCGTTATTATATCGACCCCTAAATCTTGAAAATGCATAACAGCGAACAACCAGAACAGTGATTGTTTTTCCCAGGGAAAAATAATCACTGTTCCCAAAAAAAAAAAAAAAAAAAAAAAAAAAGAATCACTAAGCACTAAATAAAGTGGAGGGCTTAGCCCCCCCCCCCCATGTGGGGGTTTGTAACCGCCACACTCCCCTACTTAAATATACCAACTCAGAGATTGCACTACAGTGGAAGAAATGGCACAACGCGGATGGCTGGCACAGCGATATATTTCCTTGGGAAAAAATTTGCTGTTCTGGCCATTCGCTATTTTGCCGGTTTGACATTTAGTGTTCAAACTAACAGTGTTCAATCATCTGATCATTCGCTAAACTAAAGTAGACCCCAAATTTCACTGTATTTAATTCCTGCATTGAAGACTGCAAAACTAGAAGTACAAATTATTTGAATTAACTACACTACCTTAAACGATCACATTTGCTCTTCTCTTTCTTTACCTATATATATATATATATATATATATATTTATATGAAATATATGTTAGATTTTGCCAAAGAAACACTGGTGCAGAACAGTATGAATATGGGTCAGCATATTAAGGCTCTTCAAGAGAGGAGTGAGGCTGCTAAGAAGCACTTAGTCAGTCTATTGGGACAGTTGAATAAGATACCTACTTTAATGACCACCCAAAAGACAACCACATCATTAAAGAAACTAATTAAAGATGATGACATTGAAGCCTAACTTGATGAGATATTCAGGACAACAGGGCTCAGTCTGACTGAGATAAAAGCACCTAAAGGTATTTAAGGGCATGGAAAATGCTGATTCTATGGTCAATCAAACTTAAATTAATAAATAAAGTCAATTAATATTGCAAGAGATGAAATGTCTAACCTAAAGCATATTTTAGATAAATCCAGAAGTAAAGACCAAAAATAAAATACTAGACATTTTAACATTTAATATATACAAAAGGACACTCTCAAGTAATTTACAAAAATGGGCTTTTCAGAGTGACCTTAAGAGCATTGATATATTGGTTGCTCTGCTAAATGAAATTGTAATAGCTAATGAAACACTGTTTAAAACTGAGTGACCTAAGACTCTAACTAAGAATGTGAAAATATTTGTGAATACAGCAAAACTATCATTAACTGAAATAGTATGCTTTTAATGTAGGAAGAGGTGGCACATTGAAAAATATGGTTTAGCTACTATCATGAATGCTGTGCATAACACATATATGACTTCTAAATGATTTTCTGGTAAAAATAAATAAATAAACACAGTGCCCATTAAAATTGTGATTTCTAGCTAACATATAGGCAATAAAAATTTACTGACCAAATAAGATAAATCAACTATTAGAATAATCTAATCATTGTATTGTCTTTCTGCCACTACCAAGTTAACTAAATGCACTATATTAGCGGGTAAGAAGAACGTGGAGGGTTTAATAGATTCTGCAAGCATAGTCATATTAATCTATATAGATGCATCAAATGACAAGAGGAATGTGGAACTCTTATGTGTCTAATGAGACAAGGAATAGGTGTTCAAACTCTTGTGTAAAGTACTACATTCTGTAGTTTTGGCATATAATAGAACATGTTAGTTTGTAGTTGGTCAAAACTGTATTCAGTTCAAGTTACTGTGAAAATTATGCAGATGATAGCTCAGTTACAATCTCTATGGCTTGACTATACCTCTTAGAAAATGGGGTACCAGCAGCAGCAATCATCTGGCACACTTTTACAAATGCATAGCCCTGAACATGACCTTGGTGAAAATGGGGATGGACAGTATGCCATTTACAAGTTATTTACATATTTTTGAAACCTCATATCCATCCTACCATCATTTCTACAATTTCTACAATTTTTTCATCATTAGTACAACACAATTTTTGTACATACTTCTTCCATTACCATCATTTTTACATTGACCATTTTTTTTTGTTTTTATAGTGAAATAATACTTCACACCTTCATGTCCACAACACCCAGATTGTAACAAATAATATTTAATCCCATTTATCAAGTTCGTTCTTCCTTTTCATGTTTACCATGCAATACCAATTCCATATTCATTTCCTTGAAACCTTCCAAATATATACATTTTAAAAATTTTCCCAAAAGACTTATTCAATTTACATTCTAAAATATTTGTTTTGCAATTTTCTCTTGCTCGTAATCATACTGCATTTGTTCTTCTGTTGATTTATATTTTATATCTCCTTAACAGCTACCATGTTTAAAACAAGTTTCCACAACAGTCCCAGCTACAAATACTTACCTTCTTTACTTTATTGCCTTTCTAACATTAGCTGATAAATCCCTCCATGGATATACCAGAAAAAAATCTTGCATATTTTTAATATCACAAATTCCTTTTTTCAGTACACTCATCAATTTGTATTACTAAAACTTTATGTTATTTACATATTCCTTTTGTCCATGTCTCTTCATACTGTTCATGTAACAATTTCCCACCATTTAATTGGTGAAAATAGGACTTTTCTGACTTAATCCCTTTTTCTTTTTTATTATATGTTATTTCTCTTTAAACAGGATTCAGTCTCAAACCCCATACAAAACTGAAAAATATTTCTAGGAGTTCTTTTCCATTTTTCCTGAAAATATGTAAACTCTTCCAACATAAATAAGTTTCTCCAAAATATATGTTTTTAAGATATACCCATTGCTATTATGTGATAAATTAAAACTTTTTCACCATGCAAGTATTTTTTTTATTTCTTCTATTTTTCCTTCCACTGATTCAGTACTTTTTCAAATTCCCCAAAGTTAACTGCTGACATATTAATTTCCTTGCTATTAAAATAAATTCCATTCTTCTTCATTTCACCAAGTACCTTATTTTTTCCTTTATTCAGTCTTTAACCTACCATTTTTAATAATGTTTCAGTCCTTACAGCACTTTAATTCATTCATTCTCTATTTTTTGCTGCAACAACCAAATCATCTGCATAAGAAAGACACTGGCATCTCAGTTTCCTTTCCCATCTTCAGACATACTTTATCCATTTCAGACATTAAAGTTTGAACAATTGCATTCATTACTATAACAAAAGTACATATACTTTAAGTGAAAGCATTACTTAACTCACCTACTAAACCTGATCTCTTTCAACAAATATCCTTTTAACATTATTTTCACCAATGGATTTTCAAACTTCTACTATATTTTTACTTATTCCATATGCTTCCAAAATTTCCCATATTACCTCATGACATGCCATATTAAATGCCTTCTCTACTTTGCACGTTACTGGTCTAATCTTATTTTTTCTGTCAAGATCATATTTATTATTTTCTGTATTATTATTATTTACATTTCTTTCACTTCTCTCCCTTTTGCTCCAAGCACACTATTTCTTATTACTTCATTCATGTTTGTATTATTCTCATAAATATTTTATAATCAGTATTACCTAAAGTTATAGGTGCCTGATTTCTTGTGCTTTCCTTTATTTTTAGCATATACATTTTATCACCCTATTATTTATTTCTTCCTGCACTATCCCTTTATCTAACCATGTATTTAATACTATGCAAAACACATTTCTTTTGCATCTGCATTTACTTGCAAAGCTCATAACTTAGTCCAATATAATCCTGGTCATGTGTCTTTTCTCCCTTCTTATATTATTTTTTGCATTTCTTCCACTGTAAACTCCTTTTTCAGTTCTGCCATAGCACTTTTCTAACATACCATCATATTTCTAATCTTCTTACTTTTCATACATTTTATCCATTATTTCTTTTGTTTTATATCTTACACCACACTCTTCATCAACTAATTGGATCGCACAGTGGTGCAGCGGTAGCATTGTCACCTCACAGCAAGAGGTTCTCTGATTCGATTCTCAGCTGGGGTGCCTTTTGTGTGGAGTCTGCATGTCCTCCCTGTGTTTATGTGGGTTTCCTACAGGTGCTCCGATATTCTCCCACATTACAAAGACATGCCTCTGAAGTGATTCTCCCCTGGCCCTCCGCTGAAAATTCACCTTGTTCCAAGTTGGACTTTCCCGGTAAACAAATGTTAAATAAATAAATAATACATCAATTCATCCTTCTTTCATTGTCACTTGTTTTTTCTAAATAAGTTGATATATCTTCTTTCTTAGATTTTAAGAAAAAAAACTTTGCCTAAATAATATATTCTAAATTTATGTTTTGTCATATACCATTATTTTCTTTTTAGTCATTTGTTTTATTTATAGTTGAAGCTCTCAAATTATTTCTTTATATTCATTTTATTTTTACTTTTCATTCCATTACCATTAAAAAAAAACTTTCTTATACTTTTCTTTAAACACTATCCACAATACAGACCGGTTTTCATAAAATGTCCTCACTTCATATGTACCTCCCATAATGTCTTACTTTTGTTTTGTTTTTTGTCTTACTACCTTCACCAGTTAACCTTTTATTCATTTTGTTTCTTTTATTATATCCGTATTATCACCCATTCTTGCCCATACAGCTCTGTGATCAGAAAAAGTATCAATTTACACACCTCCTTCTACTTCTTCCATTCAGTTAGAACATATTACGTAATCTATCTCTGTTTTAAATGGTCTTTATCACTTCAGCAAAAAAAAAAAAAAAAAAATGTAGTCGATCACTTCTTTGTCAAACACTAATTGTCAAAAGATCAATCTGTCAAATGGCAAATTTTTTTCCTGGGGAAAGAAGACTTGGCCAGCCTAACAAACATCACAAATTTTACAAAATTTAAAACCCACTAAGATGGGGGCTACACCCCCCACAACCCCCTAACTAAATATACCAACTCTGAGATCACACTGCAGGGGGATAAGGGTAATTCCTCAATGATGGACAAGCATCTTTTTCCCTTGAACAAAATCCAATAAAAGAGCCATTCAACTGATCAAGCTTTCAACAATTAGTATTCAACAAAGAGGTGTTTGACTAAAAAGTTTTCACTGAAATGAAGTAGACCTATTTTAAATATCCCTATTTGATAAGTCCATTCTCTTTTTTCCTACTTGCAGCCCTCTACTTTGTACAACTTCTTTTTGTACTTTCTTGTCATGTGTTACTTTCTTCTTCACCTCCCACAGAATACAGTTAATGTCTCTTATCATAATAACAAACGTATTAACCAAAACATATTTTTAAGACCTTAAATATATTTTTCCTGATTGTCATATTTTTTTATGCATATGTTATGAATAATCTTACACATCATTCTTCTTTTCTTGTATCACTATCCCACCTGCTATTAGCATTGTTATTGCAACATCTATTTTAATTTCTTCATTTATTATTAAAATCTCTATACATAAGTATCCTTCATTTCCTACAGAGCATAAGGCCATAGCTCTATCTCTTTTCTTTTTTTAACAATATTGTGTCTAATAAACAGAATTTCTGCTTCCACCTTCTTACATCATTCAGTTACCATTAGTCCCCATTATCATTTTAATACCGATCACAATAACACTTAGTATATTTATATCATCCCTGTCTTCTCTTTGCCTCTTTTATCAAATGTTTACTTTTTTCTTTGTATCCTTTCCCCTATTGACATTTAATTACTTTGTTCTTGCTCTTGTCTTGTGTCAAAATTTCCCTCCATTCCTCTCATTCCACTTTTCCCACTAGTTGATTTTCTCTTCCTGAATAATCACATATTTTCCCTAGTATTTAACTCAACTTCTTATGAATTTGTTTTATGTTCTTTTATATTTTCTTCCAAAAAATTATCTCATCTAATTGCTATTATTTTGAGTCATTTCTTTAGCTATTCTTTTGTCCTGTAGCATAGGACAATCAGACCAACAGTGTCCCTGGACATTATATTTGCTACACTTTGCTTGACAGTTTTAGCCGTATAACTCTTTTGTTCACATTTATTTCATCTTCTTTTCACAGGTCCTGTACTAAACTATTTCATCTGAAAAAAATCTCACATTTCCTGTTGTTCCCTTAACATTTACTATATTTTGAGCAATCTATCACATTTAATGTTCTTAACACTGCCCTCTTACAGTCCATACATGTCTTTCATGAAATACCCTTTTTTATATTATGTACTTCATTACAGATATGAAAAAATATCACTGTTAGAACTTAAGAATTTTACATGCATTTTCTTTTTAAGGTACAGTCCACAATTCAAAAAATATATAGTCCTTCCTTGGTGGTCTCTTGTCTTCTTCCTACTTCAGATATGGGGCCAGATTCCAAAAGATCAACTCTTTTGGAATCTGTCCCCATATGAATTTTAACAAAAGCTAGTCTTTGTGTTAATTCATACCATACTTTTCTTAGTTGTGAGTTGCTCATGTATAGATCATTGCATTATATTTCTTTCTATTACCACAGCTGCTTGTCATCTCATTCTTAAAGTATCAACATAAGATTTTTTCATAACCTGCTCCTGATGTGTGCTCTTTACTCTTAACTCAAATACACTTTTTTATTAATCCAAAATCCATGGCTTTTCATGTTGAAACTGTCTTTCTTCTGCTTCCATAATGTGATACACCAGTTTAATTCTGTTTGATTTTCTGGTTCACTTTGTTCCATCAAATTCAACAAATCCTGTGTTGGTAATCAACCTCCTTCTAACTCTGTTACAATAATTTCCTCAGTTCCGATAGTTTCATTCATATCTTGATCTGCCTGTTCCAAAACTCACAATACCCCACCCTTCATGACATCATCCATCTTGGATTTCTCACAGCCAAGTCAGCAGCAGCCCTACAGTGCCACCTTATGGCAATGGATTAAAAAAGCAAGGCAAAAGAGTTAGGGTCCTTCATTATATATAAACAGTTATACATATTTACAAATATATACAAAACAACATATTAACATAGTTAGATATTTGCAGAAGTTATGCATTCTTTTCTTCAAGAATTTTCATATTGCATACTTTTCAAACCCCAGTTCTTTTACTCTTTTCTCCCTATCACTTAATTTTTCTTTATATATTTGGAACAACTCAATTACCATTAAACATAATCTCATATAATCTTTGATTCCAAATAACACAAATAATACAAAACATTCCTTCTCTAATCACTTGACATATTATTTTCTCAACTTTCATAATATCCATATTCAATCATATCCATATTCAGTTGTTTATATTCTTGAAGTTCATTCAAAATTTTCTTTTCCATTAATGTTTAACCTCTTCTACATGTCAAAAAAAAGATCTATAATCTTTAATTCATTACAGAAATGACATACCTGTTCATCTATTTTTATAAGGTATATTTGCTTTTACCGGCAATGTATTAATTTGTAATCTCCATAAAATAGCCTGACATGTTTCAGACACCAAGCATTTCTTTGCTTTATACTAAAATTATTTCTAATGTCAAATGCTTCCACATATTAGCATAATCATTTTCTCACTATGTTTTTATACCATAATCTCCTATTATTTTCTACATCTTCTATATTTAGTTCCTACAACTTTATTTTTTCTTTATAAGTTTGCAGTTTTTCATTTCTCCATTCTCTTTCTCTCTTATTCAGTCTTATTAAAGTCCATTCTCTATTATATTTTGCCTTAAGCAGTTTTGTTTTAAAATCATTTTAATTTCCATTTATCCATTTTAACACTCTATATAAATTTAAAGATGCACCATAAACTATTGGATTTAATAAACCTAAACCTCCATCATCCATACACATGTATAACACTCCTCTTTAAACTGGGTTCAACCTAGCAACCCAAATAAATGTAAATATCAATTCAATAATTTGGTTTTCTATGTCTTTTCTCTTGGCATCATTGTATGCTCACCATGTATGCTATTCTTCTCATCCATGTAGTATTTATTAAATGCATGTTCTTTCTATAGGAAAGTCTATATTTACTCCATATAATAGTCAACTTTCTTTATTTCTGTATGATTTTAATCCATTGTTCCTTAACTACCTTTATAGATTCCAAAACAGAAATTTCTTCTATTCCAAATTTAATTTCCCTTCTCACTTCCTTTAAACCAGTTTCTTTATTTTTTCTACTATTCAGTGCCATGCCTATATTTTGCAAATAATCACGTCCTAAGAATTACTTGTTCCATCATATTACTATTATAAGCTATGAGGATCATATCATCTGCATATGACATAATAACTGGATACACAATGCCTCCAATCTATATATATATTGTCTACCTCATATCTTAATTTATTCTTTTTACTATACAATTTATAACCATCACAAGTAAAATACAACTCATTAGACAACCTTGTTTTAATGCTCTATTCATTTTTATTTTTGCAGTTAACCAACCATTTACCAAAACTTCTATATTACTATATGTATATACTGACTTTACTTTCTTTAATTGCTTACTAAAATTACAGAGTTCCATAATCTTCCATAACACATCATGGTCTATTGTATCAAAAGCTTTACTTATATTGTCTATTAATAGTTTTTCTTCTTTCCTTGCCTTTTTTTTTTTTTTTATTTCTACTACTCCCTAACAATCAGTAATATTTCCGGACATCTTCTTTGTTTAATGCCATATATGGTATCCTCTAAATTTATATAAATGCATGATTACTTATGTCATAAATGATGGTTTAATAAATATGTTTCTTGTTTAAAAAAATCACCTTATCTATCTTATTTTCTAATCTTGTTTGTAATATTTTCATAAATATGTTATAATCTTACAATCTGTATTATTCAATACAACTGGTCTCCAATTATTTCCCTCTTTTCTCACTTTTTCCATATAAATTTAATTATATCATTACATATATCATTGGTTAACCATTCCTTAACAGAAATATAAATATTTCTTTTTGCCACAATTCCAAATTTGTATACAGTAAATAACTATTTAATCTGACCCTGCTGCAGAACCAATATTAACTTTTTTAATTATGAATTCAAATTCTTTTACAGAAAACTTTTTAAATGATTTTCCATTTTTATTTTTAGTGAACTATTTAAAATTCCATTCATTTAATCTACTTAACTCATGTTTACTCATAGTCTTCTTAATGATCTTTACTATAATTTCTGTAATTTCATTTTGTTGCTATAATTCTATATATCTTCTTTTCCCATCTAAAATCTACAACAGTTACTCTTCCTAATTTTATTAAGGTATAATCTAATATAGAATTTCCTATATTACATAATGCTGCTATCCCTGAACAGATTTTTTTCCAAATTTGAAATTATACCTCTTCTCCATAAATTTGCTGTCTGTAATATTTCATCTTTTGTATAAGTTTCTAACATCCTCTACTATTATTATATCAATATCACAATTATTACAGCATTCAAGAACACATATTCTTGTAACAAAATGTTTAATACTATTCACATTAATCAACAATATCCTAAGATTATTTGTTTCTTGTATTCTTAATTTAAATGTAATTATTTATGACTTATCCATTTCCTTTTTTTAACTTTTATACCTAAATCCTGTATCTTCCTTTTGTGATCCTTCATCCTTTACCCCAATACAATTATTTTTCTTAATTACTTTCCAAATAATATTTCTACTTTACTAACATCAGACTCCAAGTCAGCATCACATTCCTTTGTTTCATTTGTTTCTAAGTCTTGTATTTCCTCGGAAACTGTTGTTTTGTATTCACTATGGTTATTTTCTTATATCTCTGATTCTCTATTTTCCTTTTTGCTTTTCTCCTCTCTTTGTTGTTCCTTCTCACTCTCTTCCATTCTGCTTGCTCTGATCTATTACTTTAACATTTTCTAGCATGTTTTGGTTACCTCCAATATTGAACAACAGTTGTATTCTCTTGTACATTTAACATCATGGAAATATAAATAATTTTATAATTTTCTATTTTCAAAATGAGATTTGAATCCCAAGCTTCAGTCCATAAATCCATGTTATCAAATACTTTTACAATACGTTTTACTCCTGAACAAAAATTCTTTAAGAAATGCCCTTTAACAGTCTCTTTATTAGTTTCTATATGAAACTGCATGCTCACATTGTTTTGAGTCTCACGATAAAAAGTTTATTCCAGGGATAAACTTCTTTTTTCTTTGCAAACCATCCCAGAAAAGTTTCTAGTCCAATAGATGTTTCAAAACAATGTCACAATAAGTCTCAGTCTTAATCAAAATAAATGTTCTTACCTCTTGAACTTTTGTACCCAGAGGTACAATAACTGTGTCCAGTGATTTTTCTTCTTTGCCCTGTATATGTACAACAAATCTTTGATTCTCCAAAATTTCAGTTTTCTTACTTTCCCTTTTTTCACGTTTTTACTTTTCATTTCTTGCTTCATGCACTGCCAACACCTTCTCAGTGTCTCTTTCTTCCTCCTATCAAATTCACTCCGTCACTTCTCCCCAAGACAGGTTGTTTCCACTCTCCAATTCATTTTTATCTAGTACATCTGCCAATACATCATCCAACAACCCTCCTGACTGGAGGGTTGCAATAACAATTTCTTCTCGTCACTCCTCCATTTTTGCTGAGCCAAACAACTCTGCTTGAAACAACTTTTCCAAATCAGGCATGATGCACTCTGATTGCTTCTCCATGCACTTTCATGAACTGGCATTCTCCTCTTTTCTGGATTTACTCTCCTCATTTTGGGTTATTCTCCCAGCTGCCACTTTGCTGGGAATGAAATGTGTGCATGTTCATGCTTGGCAGCCATATGGACCATGGGCATGGTAATGAGTAGAGGAAGTTCCCCAGTGTTCCAGCCCCAGTGTTCTGGGCAATTTTCCCCTAGTCAGTACAAATACCACCTCCAGTCTTCCCTGAAAATAAGCCATTAGCCTAGTGGGACTCACCTGGTTAATGAATTGTAGATAAATAAAATAAATAAGTAGATGTAGATCTTCAAAAATAACTAAAATCTGTCCAAGAATGGATTTAGAATTCTGTCTGTTATTCAAAACTTATTACTGAATTTTTTAAGTTACTGAAACAAGACTGTGTGGAAACAAATAGTGAAGAATCCACAGTGCATGATACCCCCGGTGGAAGACTACAGTGATTAAAATAACTATATATATCTTTGCAAAGATGGAGAGGGTGAGTTATATAACAATACAGAGGGAAAGGGATCCAAACAGAGTCCTTGGTTTCCCTCTGGAATGCCAAAACAGAGACTAGTCAGAAACAGAAATTTCAGCAACAGGCATTTGAAGAGTCTGAGGTTACCCAGGAAAAAGTCAATTAATTTTCAAAATTAAAAGCAGAATAAGCAACTGGACTGAGTTGCTTTTTTGTGTGTAGAGGCAGGAACATGAGAAAAAAAGAAATGCCAGGACCTATATTTGTAGTGAACTGACAAAAATGCTTTTGGCATGGCAAAAATGTCCATAAACAGTGAAAATGTTATGAAAGCACATCAAAAAGGATGATAAATTAATCAGAAACAGACAAAAACACAGCCAGAATAAAAAGAAAAAAAAAGATAGACTGGTCCATCCCAAACACATATAATGAATTGAGGAATAACTTGCAGTGCAGGATAAACAAAGACAGAAGAAATACTGTAGAAATTCCTAGCTCAAAAACCTTTTATGGATACATGATGAAACTGTCGAATAACCATGTTAGAGATAGACACATTTGCTGTTAGAATTTTAGCTAGGTTTGAATAGCCTGCTATAAAGAAAGGCAATGGGAACTTCAGTGTAGCTTGTTACAATGTCAAAAGATGGCACCAAATCCTGGGTTCAGGTGTTGTCTGAATACAATCTAAACCTAAAACTGTACAGGAAAGAAGAGCCCCCCCCCAAAAAAAAAAAGAAGTAAGTGAAGGAGTCAAAACAAATGCTCTAAAAGTAGCTCCGAAAGCCCCATAAGATTTTGCAATGATTACTAAAAACTAAATGTCCTGCACTGATATGTTATTAACCAGTGCCAACTTGAGTTCATAGATACACTAAGCAAAGTACGATTTTTGCAATGAAAGTTTTAACAAAGGAGAACTTGCATATATTGATCAACACAAAGGTAATGAAAAGACAACTGTTTTCTGCCCCAGAAGACCATTTTCATTATACTGTCTTACCATCTGGACTTCACAGATCTCCTACATTTCAAGTGCTCAAGGATAAAATTCTGAAAGCTGGTACTCTGCTATATACTTTGACAACATGGTAATTAATTCAGAAGAATTGACGTCATATTTGTCCAAAGCAAACTCCATATTAAGACTAGCATGATTTATACTTAATGTTGCCAGAAATTAACCTGTGTATGGCAGAAGCTAGACACTTATGACATGTGATTCAGAGTGGGTTAATTAGGCCAAAAATGTTTGACCACAGACAGATTTGGCCAAGTGAACTTTGAAGTGATTGAAAGTTTTAATTACCAAGAAGTATGGGGGAGTGCTTGATAGGAAGTTGTAAAAATGTGGGGATTTGGAATAGAATAGGTAGGGGGGAAAAGGTTAAATTAAGGGAATAAGTGGGAGGAAGTCAGATCAATAATGGTGGTATCCGGTTAGGCAAAAGCATTATATAAGATTAGCTCAGCCTTTTGGCATGGGATTTTGATCATTAAAGCACCACCCCACACACACAAGTGACCATTAGTTTAGTAGGTATTTAAGAAGGTAAGAGTTTTGAGATGGTGTTTGGAGGTAAGTTTTTTTTTACAGTAAAATTATTGATGCTGGATCGTATGGAGGGAGGTAGGTTACCACGTGTGGCAGAGACTGGGTATGTCCTGGTATTAAGGAAGGGCTTGACAGAATGGCCAGATGGTTGGTGGAGCAGTTAGTGTTTAGTGCCTGCTTTTATACAGTAAAGGGTTGCTGTAGGCTTGTAGCGGCTGTTGTGTGATTTGACTGGGGAGAATATTTCAAGTCGATCATTCAGGTGACTGTGGATTTCACAATTTCCCTGGTCATGATGAAAGGAAATGCAACCTTGCAAGCTGTTGGTCACTTTCAGGGATGAGTAGCAGGACTACATGCCTCCTAACTGTCCAAATTTTGCCTTACATATTTGGTCTGCCCTTCATAAAATTTGCAGTTTTCTTGCAAGTCATTAAGGCTTGAAACCTTTAATGTATTTGAATTTCGGACTTCATATCTTTCAGTAAATGCATGGTAACACAAATCTTGTTATTCAATCAACTTTCTAACTTTTTAAGAGCAGTATTTACAATTTGTCTCTATTTGAGGATGTTTGCCCCCCCCTCCCCCATTTAATTAGGTTTTGGTTGTTTTTCTAGCACTGAGAGGTTAAGAGGTGTGGCGTGCTTTTTTTTTTTTTTTTTTTGTAACCAGTACTATATATGAACAAAGGAATGATTTTGGCAAATGCTAGGTGCAGAATGGATAGTAGAATGGCAGCTTGAATTTTGGAGGGTGCACATTAGTAGAGTTGTTGCTGGCATAGGTAAGGCAAAAAAAAAGGCAGGCTAAGTATTGTGGGGTCAAAAGCAGTCTGTTTCATGATTACAGTATTGCAACCCATTAATGTTTTCTTACATAGTTAAATAATATTATAAAATGTCTATGCCTACATTTTTCAGTTTTATGTCACAGGCGAGGTATACAAGGGAGCTCTTTGGTGGGTGTCAGTGTAGGTTGGGAAGATTTTGGTTTGGGTGTAGCTGTTCCTAAAATGTTCATGTCTTATGTTTCAGTTGGGCATGACAAGGATGAAGAAATGATGGGCTAGAATTGTAGCATAGGCAAAGGGGCTCTTTAAGGAAGCTGAAGGTTCATCCAGCACAGGTTCATTAGGTCTCATGGGAGATGCAGGCTGGAAGACCAGAGGATAAAGGAAGCAGAAATTGATGCATCAGCAGTTGGAAGCAAGGAGATGGAAGCATGCCAGACAGAGGGCAGTGCTGCTAGTGGCTGAATTATTTTATGCCAGCAGGTGATGATGGTATTGTACAGTCTGTGTTGTGAGATAAAGATGTTGGGGTACAGCAAGTAGGTGATTTACTGGATGGTCTGGACAAACAGGATTGTAATGGGTTAGGTGATCTTTTGAGGTTTGAGAAACATGTACAGGAGATTAGGAGCCAAGTAGGGGTACCTGAGGACACAGGAATTACATTTGAACTAGAAACAGTATTAGGTAATATTAGGTACTGGGAGGTTCCAACATGTGCATTAAATGTTGGTGCAGGTTATCATCTAGGGGACTTTCTTAGTACACAGCCTTTTTTGTTAGGGAGTTCTGGGGGTTTATAGCTACTCACATTACAGCAGTGGTTAAGTAGAAGATTTGGAGAAGAGATTATATTGAAGTGTTTGACGTGATTTCTGTCACTGGAGTACAGAGGGTAGGATAAGTGTATATGCCAGGGACAAAAGATATGTTGACAGCATTAGTGGCATTAGCTAGGAACAGACTGGGTAAGTTCAAGTCATGGACGTGGAATAATTGGATATTGGTTTTATGTACTATATGGCCATCATATTAGAGAAAGATAGTTCACAGGTTTTATGATTGTTGGCCTACTTTTTGATAATTAGAGAGACACAGTAGTTGCAGCCAGGTAATGCGTGTTTGTGGTATGTCCAGCATTTCTGGAAGAGGAAAGTGGTTGATAAGACCTTGTGCTGGGATACCAGCCATGCTGACATTTGGTTGACAACCATGTTAGACCCTGCAGGTGGTCAGCCTAGGTTTGGGAAAGATGTAGGCTATAGGGCAGGGACTTGTTGTGCTTGGCCAGTATGCTGCTTTGCTCATATTTGGTCATTGTGGGGTGAAATTAATGCACAAGAAAGGATGGGTAGGTCATTCCACTGGTTTTGCACAGGGAATAGGTTGACAAGCAGATATGAGGCAGCAGAATTTGTGGGGGATTGGAAATTTTTAACACTAAAGGGGTTCAGCTCCCTTTCAAGAGCTTGCTGAGAGAGAAAATTTGGCACACCCTTGTTAAGAAGAGAGTGATGAGACAGCTGGTGAATTGTCCAAATTATGATGTGGCGAAGGAAGTTATACATGGTTTACTTTATGCTTTTTCCTAAAGCTGTAGTTGGAGAGATCAATAACGTGTAATAATTTATGATCCACTGAAGGCAAGGCAGATATATTGCAGGCATTAACTAATAAGGAATTTAAGGCAGGGAGGATGTTAGATACATTAGAAGAACCTCTATTCAAGCATTAGTCTTCATTGGGCTTGGTACCCAAGAAGAGGCAAAGGGAATTTCAGATGATTCATCATCTATCCCTCCTAAGAGAGGATAATGTTAGTGTTTGCATTGGTAAGATAGATATGCAAGGACAATATGCATCTCTAGATGATGCAGTTAGTGTTATTAGTGAGTTTAAAGATCCATGGCTTGTGAAAGTTGATACTGAAGTTGCTTTTCATTTGTTGCCTTTAGGCCAGCTGATTGGCCAATGTTAGGCATGTCAGTGAATAGTAAATTTCATCTCAATAACACTATGCCAACAGGTTGTGCTGTGGCTTGTGGCACATTTAAGAAATGTAGTTATTTGTTACAATGGACATGGCAGCAGTCTGCAGGGGAATAAAAAGCAGTTCATTACTTGGACGATTCTCTGATAATTGGCAAAGGTAAGGAAGAGGCTTGTTGGTCTGTCATATGCTTTTCCTTCTATATGCATTCATTTGGTGATCCTTCAGCACCTGACAAGCAGAAGGGCCCTAGTAAAGCTTTGAAATTCTTCGGTTTGATGTTAGATGCTAAACATAGTATATTTTGTTTGCCGCAAGAAAAGTTAATAAAGTTGCTGGAGAAGATTGGATGTATGCAACTGAGGGATAAGGTCAGGATTCAGGATGTGATAGAGTTGCTGGGTTTATTGGATTTTGTGTGCAGCATCATCAGTCCAGGTAGGACATTTTGTAGATCAATTACCTATTTATTAAAAGTAGGTTAGACCAAACATCATTGGGTGTAGGTTATGAAATTGTTTAAGTACGATTTGAGATTGCGGACATCATTTCTTGACAGTTTTAATGTAGTGGCATTTTGGCCGAGAATGTGTATCCCTCAGGAGCATTTAAGCTTATATACTGATGTGGTATGTGCACATGGAATGGGAAATTTCTTCTGAGGTGAACAGTTTGCAGCCTTTTGGCCTGAAGGGTGGGCAGATAAATGAAGAAAGGATGTAGCCTTTCTGTAGATTATACCAATTTGGGTGGCAGAAGTTATGTGGAAGAGTAAGCAAGTAAATTGAAGAGTGATATTTTATTCAACAAGGCTGTAGTCAGGGATGCCAGATTTCTCATGGGACAGGTAGGGAGAAAAAAAAAAAAGGTCTTTAATGCGGAACACCAAGTAGTTCCACATTAAACACAAGTAGCTCCATGTCTGGCGATTTTTGATTGGCCAATATGCCAGTATATGAGCCAATCAAAAAAAGTCACACAGCGCACCCTCTTTTGTTCAATGGAGGACATCAGGCAGTTCCACATTAAATAGAAGTAGCCCTTTTTTGTAATTTTTTTGATTGGCTCATTGGGATTTTAACTGTCAGTGCAGGGCTCGGGATCGGGCTGATGATCCCAGGACAGTCCCGCTGAAATACAAATGTCTGTCAGCCCTGGCTATAGTACAGGTATTGGGTGGAAAAACAGATAACAGATACAGCTCCACTGGTATTGTTGGCCTTATGGAAGCTTGTTTTGAAGAGTTTATTCATTAATTTCACTTTTTCAGAGAGGCATGTACCAGACACGGTTAATCAGATAACTAATAGCCTTTCTCAGTTTCAGTTTTCCAATTTTCAGGAACTTGTGCTAACAGCAAGAGGTCAGTAATCATTCCAGATGAAGTGTGGAGCATTGTGGTTTGGTTAATACAAATATCATGGGCCAACCTCCCCCCTACAACTAAATATCCCTTTCTCCCTAAATCCTGTTCCAAAAAGTTACATTAAAAATAAACCCTTCTCCCCTTCTGCAGACTACCTGCCATCAGTCTTTTTAAAGATTGCTGCTAACTCCATAGTATATCCAATCTCCATAGTCATTAACCGCTCAATCTGAGACTCTACTGTCCCCACTCTCTGGAAAAAATTTCACACCATACCCATCCACAAAGGTGGTACTTCTGCTGAGATCTCAAACTATCGACCTATCGCCATACTGTCTCCCCTCCCCAGAATTCTCGAGCACTACATACACAAACAAATCACTGCTTACCTCACTAAAGAAAACCTGCTCACCCCTACTGATCATGGATTCTACTCCCACCACAGCACCACTACTGCACTTCCATCCTTCACTAATATCATCTCTCAAACAAGAGACAATAACAAGCTAGTGTCCTGCCTCTTTTTAGATCTTTCAAAAGCCATTCCCATTGTCTCTCACCCCATTCTCCTCTCCAAACTCTCCCAACCCATGCTCTCTCTTGCAACTATCTCCCTGTTCAACAGCTACCTTGCAGATAGATAATCTGGGAAATGGCTTTCTGCTCTATCTCCGTTTATCCCCATCAAAATGGGAGTTCCCCAAGGCTGTATCTTAGGTCCCCTCCTTTTTAACATATTCACCAACCAATTGCATACATCCTGCCCTCAGTTCTCCCTCATACAATATGCAGACAATTCTACTATCATCTCAATTGCTGAACACACCTGTGATCTGCTAACCCTTACTCCAACATCTTTTAACCTCACTGAAATGTGGCTTAATAACCACCAGTTATACTAAACCCTAAAGAGACCAACCTTCTTCTCTTCCTCCCTAAATCTCTTCACCATCTTAAATCCACAATTACCATTTCTCCTTAAACAACACTACTATAACACATAATACCAACACCAAATGCCTTGGAATAGTAATAGATGACAAACTTATATTTGACCTCCACATACTTAACAGTATCAAGAAAACCCATCAGAAGCTTGGCCTGTTGTACAGAAACAAAAGGTTCCTCACACCCAACTCTTGGATCTTACTCGTCCAAGCCTACCTTCTTCCCAATCTCTTCTACAGCTCCCAAATCCTAATCAACCCTCAGACCTCACTACTTTCTAAACTTGAAACCACCTACAGCAAAGTTGCGAGATTTGCTGCCAACCTCTCTTCCAGATCACACAACTGTCAGGCTCTCCAGACACTCAGTTGGCTAGAATTTCCAAACAATTTCTTATTTACTCAATTACTTGTTATCCATTCTATTCTGAATAAGCCCTACTCCTGCCAAAATATCTTCTCACTTGTCTCTCTACAAGCCGCCTCACTTTCTCAGAAGCTCGGGCCAATACCTTTTAAAGATTCACAAGCCTAAAAAATCTGCTGGACAGAATCTCTACCTGAGCATACGAAATATAACCTACACTGCTGATTTCAAAAAACCTCTCAAATTATACCTCAACAGCACCTGGTCCTTCTACTGCAGTCATCCTACTTGAACTCTTCCTACTGTCCTTCACTAACCACCTTAACTCCTCCCCTCCCAACTACTAACAGTAAATTTAAGTTGCATTATATTACATAGAATCCAACTACAACAACCCTAGGTCTCTTTGTGTCTTGTGCAGTTTCTCTTAATTCTAATTTCACAAAAATCTGCTTGTTATTGTCTAAGCTTATATTTCTTATGGTATTGGCCCCTCATACCCGGAACTCTCTGTACCTATTGTAGTTTATCTTTACGTTTGTTACATATAGTTTACTTAATATTGTCCCATACTGCACTACATCTGGTATTTGTTCTTCATCCTCAGAACTCACTGCTCAGCATAGTGTGTGATTCTTTATAAATGTGCTAGTTTGTTTTATTGTATACTAAATACTGTGTCTATCTTATTGTATAATGCTTTTTATTTACTTGTACTGTGGATCTTTTCTCCCTGGGCCTCCCCTAAAAAAAGGGCTTCTGCTCAGTTTGACTATCCTGGTCATTAAATGTCAAATAAATAAATAAAAACATAAATAAGTGTACTTTTAAAGCACATACATATACATAAATAAATACATAAATAAGTTGACTTGTAAAGCACATACATATACATAAATACATACATAAATAAGTGGACTTGTAAAGCACATACATATACATAAATAAATACATAAATAAGTGGACTTGTAAAGCACATACATATACATAAATACATAAATAAGTGGACTTGTAAAGCACATACATATACATAAATAAATACAAAAATAAGTGGACTTGTAAAGCACATACATATACATAAATAAATACATAAATAAGTGGACTTGTAACGCACATACATATACATAATTAAATACATAAATAAGTGTACTTGTAAAGAGCATACATATACATAAAATAAATACATAAATAAGTGGACTTGTAAAGCACATACATATACATAAATACATAAATAAGTGTACTTGTAAAGCACATACATATACATAAATAAGTGTACTTGTAAAGCACATACATATACATAAATAAATACATAAATAAATGTACTTGTAAAGCACGTACATATACATACATAAATACATAAATAAGTGATTTTGTGAAGCACATACATATACATAAATAAATACATAAATAAGTGTACTTGTAAAGCACATACATATACATACATAAATACATAAATAAGTGTACTTGTAAATCACATACATATACATAAATAAATACATAAATAAGTGTACTTGTAAAGCACATACATATACATAAATAAATACATAAATAAGTGTACTTGTAAAGCACATACATATACATTAGCTGCTTTTTCAGTGTTTACTAGTCAACTTCTGGTGGAGCATAGGAGATGATCACTGGAGTTAGTCATGCATGCTATAGTGTATAGGTGGTCAGCAGCGGATGCAGTTAGAACAATCAAAGTATATTTGTCAGATATTAGTGTGGTGACTAGGTTGGCCAGTCTGGTGGATGTGATGAAAGAGTGGTTAATAATGAGACTGTTGAAGGGATGGGAAAGGTTGAGAGAGAAGAATGAAGATGGGCACTTTCCAGTAACCAGGCAAGTGCTCAGGGTGTTGTCGAAGGGATTGCAGTTGTTGTTAAGTAATGTGACTGAATACAAGAGTTATGCAACTCTGGCTCTGATTATGTATATGGAAGCATTTAGAGTAGGCGAAGTGTTAGGTTTCTGTGAAGGACTCTGCTGTTTTAATTTGGCTCAGGAAATCAAAGACTGATCAGGCAGGGTGAAGTAGGCCAGTGGTGTTTCTTGAAGAGAGGAAACATTGTCATGTCCGGTAGGATGAATAATATAGTTCAGACTGTTTTTTCATACTGTCTTGGGTAGAGTGATGTTAGCACCCATGTCCATTAGTATGGTATTTCAGACATTAGATTCCCAAGGTGTGTGTGGAAGTAGGTTTGCTGTGCACTCATTTTGGATTAGAAGAGTGCCTGGTTTGGATGGGAAGTCAATAAAAGTCTTTCAGAAACTGGGGCACTAGGCCTCTAGAGCTTATTTAGATTATATAACGTAAGGTGACGTTAATATATCAATTTATCTGGTTTTCAGATGGAACGGTAGATATCCTGGGGCATTTATTTGTATTCTGAGTGGAGAAAAGATCAGTCATGAGACCTGCAAGTAGCATGTTGGGGCTTCTGGAAGAAAGATAGAATATTGCATGGTGTGGATTTAGATGTTTACTTTGGCATCAACCATTTGTTAAGTTTGAAATGATAAAAAAAATGTTAGAGGTCCCAAGATTGTGATCATTCATCTGGTGGGTAATGATTTAGATTGGATGCCTAAAAGCTAACTGATAGCTTTGATTGTTGGTGATCTAGTTAAGACAAAGTTATCCCTGAATGGCAATAGTGTGGTCTAAGATTATACCCAACCTAGTGTGGAAGCAGGCTGGTAGTTTTGTAGTTTCAGAGAAAACTAGGGTGTTGTTAGTCACAGAGTATCAAGGGCATTCCATGGTTAGGTGCGTTTGTGATTAAACATCCAGATTTTGATAATAGGGCCCCAGTCTGGTATAGTAAAGACGGGATACAGTTAAGTGAGCTAGGCATGGATTTCTTAATGTACATATAGCACTGGCCTTGCAGGATATTGTCCAGCAGTTATGAAAGAGAAATGGAGAACAGCCTGTGCATAGTCTGGTGGATGAAGATTAAGGGTTCTGGATGGACATCTGTTCTATTTCTCCTTTCCTTCTTATTTTTGTGAGGTTAGTCGAGGTATGCTGTCTCTCAGTATTGGATTTGAGTGAGCAGAGAGTGTAGTGCTGCTTATTGTCTTTGGGGGTGAGTAGTCAACACAGCTCATAATTTTGCAGTGTTCTACAGGTGTTTTAATAAATGCATGAAAATGTTCAGTATTTACTGTATTTGATTAAACAACTGTGCTGTGATATGTATATGTGGTTGTTGAATAAACTGGTCAAAATGGCAAAAGTGGTTTCATTCTTGTCTCATAGTACATGGACAAATGAAGTTTGGGCACAGACAGATTTGTCCATGGGCACTTTGAGGTGACTGGTTGTTCTAATTAGTGGGGAGGATGGAGAAGGAGGAACAGCCTTGTTTAGGAAGTTCTAAGAATTTAATTAGTGGGGAGGATGGAGAAGGAGGAACAGCCTTGTTTAGGAAGTTCTAAGAATTTAGGGATTCAGAATAGGTTGGGGAAAGAAGGGTTAAATTAAGGGAATAAGGGGAGAAAGGAGGTCAGTAGATGTGGTGATCTGATAAGGCAACAGCCATTTTGGAAGATTAGCTCAGTCTTTTGGCATGGGATTTTGATTATTCCCGCTCTTCCAGTTCCAGTCTATGAATATTTTGGAAGTTTGACGGGTGGAGAAGAGGGGTTTTAGGTGAACATCTCTTCTTTTCCCCCTTTCCTTCTTACTTTTATGAGGTGAGCCAAGGTGCACTGTATCACAATTTGAGATTTGAGTGAGAAGTGGGTGTAATGCTGCTTGTTTCCTTGGAGGGTGAGCAGTCGACACTGCTCATCATGTTGCAATGCTCTAGAGGTGTTATAATAAATGTAAGGAAATGTTCAATATTTTACTGTGTTTGATTAAATGTAATGAAGGTTTCAACAATTGCACTGTGATATACATATGTCTTGTTTAATAGACTGGTTATGATGACATACATGGTGTAATTTTTGTTTCAAAGTGTTTGGACAAATAGAGGCTTTCAAAAATCTTTCTATAGGAAGTACCAAACGGAAGGTGAAGCATTCTTTAGGACTAGCAGGCTACCATAAAGAAGTCATACCAAATTTTGCAGACCTTATTAAAGGTAAAGTACTTGGCTCCCTATTAAAATGTAGGGACTGGAAATGATAAGTCTTAACATGCAAAAAAAGTCTGAAAATGCAGAAGAGAGAACATCAAATATAATTCTTCGCCTTTAAATGTCTTTCTTGCAGAGGGTTTGGCCCTCTCTCAAACTTATATATACCAACTCTGAGATTACCACACCTCAAAAATAATGGAATATTTCAAGAAATGGCAATCTCAGACTTAATATATGCAACTCCAGATTTTTTGCAGTTTAGTCTCCATATTACAGGACACACTCATGCTGGAGCCAATATTTCAAATGGTTCCCAAAATACCCATCTAAATAAGATAAACTGTAGCAGCAAATGTTTTATGCCAGTTAATGTTTGTCACTGACTTTCCTAAACCCCTTTGTTACATGTGCTATGCACTAATGATGCATTTCAGCTGAGGTTAGGATCAGTGTTATTTAAGGAAGTAAGTGGTCAGGAACACCCATTCTTCTGCCAAAGTTGGAAGCTAAGTAAGGCTTAAATAAGATACTCCACTACAAAATAAGAATGCCTCAGTATTATCTGCTAGGAGTATACAGCCCTGCATTGATTGTACATACTAAAGAATGTAAACATGAAACTGTGCAGGTGGGTACGATTTTCTCCCTTCTACCCTTACACTTCACCGTTAGACATCACCTGAGGAACCAGAGCTTTGCCTGGATCATTTAGTACCCAGTGTTACTCCTCAGTCCCATACAGAAATTAATGAACTACAGACTAGTTGGCATCTGCCAATCCTACTCACAACATCTTTTGTTTCACCATAGCCTTGCGTCAGCTGGCAACAGTTATAGAAATTCTCTGGCAATATTCTCCCTTAGCATCCATTAACTAACCTTACAGTCAGTCTAGAGCAATGTCAAGCCTGTGCAGTGCAAGGAATTTTGTGTTTTAGTGAGAGACTTTGCAATGCACAAATAACAGAACGTAGCCTTAAGTATCTAGAAGTGTGTTATACAGAAGTGCTGTTGCTCTTTTGAGTTGAAAATAAACTTTAGTTTGATTTTTTTCACTATAAATAAACTGCTCTTGATGTACAGAAACTGCATGTGTGAGTATCTGTACATATGTGTGTGTGTGTGTGTGTGTGCGTGTGCGCATGTGCGTGTGCGTGTGTGTGTGCGCGCGTGTGTGTGTGTGTGTGTGTGTGTGTGTGTGTGTGTGTGTGTGTGTGTGTGTGTCTGTGGAGATACATGGCATTTTCAGAATATGACAGTCACGATCATAATGCATTTATATTACATACGTGGAAGTTTTAGAACCTATCAATGTATACTGCTGTTCAAAATTCACATTGTCAGAAGATGTGGCAGCATTATGCTTCTGTCAAGAAAAAAAAACTCATACCTAAAGAAGAAATAAAACTGCTTCAGTTCTATTTCTCCATCTGTTGCAAGTTACCAGGAAGAGATACAGCCATCCTTTGTTCACAAATTTTTAAGGGAAGACACACCCCTGAAGCCACAAAAGAAAAGATATTTGAACTATACCTACAACGGTACACCACGTATATTCTTTGGTAACTACATAGTAACAGATAATAACAGGACATGCATCTATATAAACTGAATGAGGCATCTCTTATATAAAGGGAAAGAAATTCCATGTTTATATTTAAACTTGTCTCATCTTTTAAACTGATCGTGATGCTTCACATACCAGTCTGGGTAAAACCATACTTGCCTAGATGTCAGGAAACAATCTGCTTTGCATTTAACATGTTATTACTGACTGCAGTAATTATCTCCTCAAATGAGCAAGTATAATTCCCAGACCATGTATTGTAATTTAAAATGTGTATTAAAATATAGTTGAATAGCATTGCATCTAAGGCATAGAATACTTCTATACTTTTTTTCTTTCTGTTTCATAAACAAAACATTATATGCCACAAGTAAAGCTGAACAAAAATCAGCTTCTAAGAGACTATTCTTTCTTATCATATTAGCATAAAACATTCTTGAAAATGAAGTTATAAAACAAATATGACTGTGCTCAGACTTGTTTAAAGCAAACGTATGGCATATTAATATGAGTTTATAAACTTTATAAAGATTCATCTTAATAACAGAAATAAAATATATAAAAAAAGAAATGTCCATGTGGCTTCTGCTAGAGGTAAGTTCTTTACTAATTATATAATTTTAGCAACTATTCCATCTATTTTCAGAATGCTGTGCATGTAACACATGAATATCAGTTTTACTTAAGGACATTCACAAATGAAAACTATGTGTTATATTATTGAACTTCATACATCCGATTGCTTTGTTCGAAAGGCCAAAATTAATCACACCTGATATAAAAAAAATCCAAAATGATTTTGCAAGGTAGGAAATAAAAAGGGTTCACTGTTGTCAGTTTCTTGCCAAGTGCATACACTGATCAAACCAGCATTCATGCAGTTGTCTAATAAACCAGTAAATATTTAAAATATACAAATGTTTTTAGATTTCCATTTATCGTAGTCCAGTTTTAGAAGGATGTCAGTTTAAAGGCAATATAGGAAATAAGAACACAAAGGCAATCTGAAGAGTAATAAATCAAAATATTTCTAAGTACATTATATGAGTGTGTGCATTATATGTGTGTGCACGTGTGTGTGTGTGTGTGTGTGTGTGTGTGTGTGTGTGTGTGTGTGTGTGTGTGTGTGTGTGTAGATTAGTTTTATACGTATGTATTGTAGTCGTTGTGCATTCTAAATCTAATCTAGCAGTGCCCTGAAAGCATTTTCACTTTTTCAGCTGAGAATAAAAATAAAACTCAAATTGATCATGCTTCAAATGTATTACTTCAAGCAAAGAACTTTGCGTGAACTGTGATTTGGCTGAATGTACTCATCAGCTACCCCCTCCTCTTTGTATAAAAAAGCAAAATACAAAATATGGAACAGCAGAGAGGCAGAAATCAATAATACTGAAAATAACTGCAACACTGTCATAGTAGCTGATTTCTAAATTGGCCAAAGTGAAATTAAGTAAACATCAAAAAAATTAATAATGATTTTCCTCTAATTTTTGTACAGCTTGCGCAATATAAAATTCACAAATAAATTAGTTTTTAATGCACTTTGTGTTACAACGCAGGATTGTATTAGGTGGATTTGAGATAATATTCGATGAATAATATTTATAGGAAGCACTATCTTTCTTACCTTATTTATTGATATTGGATTGTGTGGCAAATTAGGTAATCTTTCTTTGGCATACAGGTTCACCATTCACATTTTAAATGTAGTCAGGTAAGACAGATGCCAGAAAGAGAAAAAAAAAGAAAGATTAGTAATTCTGAGGAGAAATGAGCATGTCAATGATTTAAGAATATTTTATTGCTTTAAGGATATGGTAATGATATTTTAGGCTGCCTAAGGAGAACGTATCTGCAGTCAAAGAGGAAGAGAATGTAAGGGATTTCACTCAAAGGCTGATACAGGCTATTTCTGTGTATCATATGGTGCTGAATAGCTAAATCAGCACACCGGATACCAGTGTGCATAGGACTGCAAGGTAAACTTTTACAATGTGTTTTGGGAGTTAGCTAATTGAAGCACTTGATTTACTCATTGAATAAAACAAGTTTTAAAGTAAGGTTTTCGATTCAACTCCCAGTCAAAGTTACCCTCAAAGCTCATGGCATCAGCAGATCATCTTTGTAATTTAGCCTTTACAAGTATAATATCACTTGAAAATTGAACTGACTAAAGTGGCATGCTTCAAAAAGTACTTTGGCAACAGAAAAAAAAACAAATAATATAGTTTGTATGTTTTGGGTAACTGCATGATTTTCCCATTGGTATCTGGTTTACAGTGGGGTCAGAGTGAAAACTTGCTCAGTTTACTGAAATTATATAAAATGACACACCTTCACAGGTGATATAATCATACTACCAGATTACGTGGTAGGCAAGTGCTTAGAAAACATCTGCAATAAGTTCAAATACAGAGTATAGCAGGAAGCAAGTGTCCATAAATGCAATCAAACATGCTGTTATACTTCAGCAAAAGGACTAAAACAAATACAGATTTATGATGATTCTTCAAATCCTATTACTGCATGTGCCAATTACCAT
The DNA here is from genome assembly GCF_019279795.1 of Protopterus annectens. Classification (NCBI taxonomy): domain Eukaryota; kingdom Metazoa; phylum Chordata; order Ceratodontiformes; family Protopteridae; genus Protopterus; species Protopterus annectens. The sequence continues at coordinate 503,679,739 of NC_056735.1, read as the reverse complement.
GTACCTTTCTATTGTGGTAGTTTCCTGCCTCCTACCCCAGTTCTCTACATTTTAATTTAAATTGCTCAGCTTGTAAAAATATATCACCATAGTCTGACTTTACAGGCAGTAACAAAGCCTACACTATTGGTTTCAGTCTTGCATTTCATGTTTTTTTGCTATTAGTTGACGGATTGCTGCTGATATGTTTTTTGTTTTGCAGCACTCTGTCTTCACATGACTAACATTTGAATTCAGAAAGCCTTACCTCTCCATCTCCTAAAACCTATACGTCTTACACTTTTAATTCTTAAAACATTGTATAAAGGCCTTGTGATGGCCCTGTACTGGCCCAGTAATCAAGGAGCCTTACTCCTCATCATTAGCACCAGTGAGGGACGTGCTCAATGGAAAGATGACAAGTACACACACACAGTAAAGTACAATTTTCCTTACGAATACAAAAAGATCACAGTCAACCTGGGGCTAGTTTCTCTCTCTTTCTCCAGAACTCTGATAAGAATCCTCACTGGCACGGCTATAGGGTTAAGATCTCAGCTGAGTAGTTCTTGTGTTTTATACCATAGCTTCTTGGTTTTCTGCACCATGTGATCACAGACTTTGTCAATTTCAGCCTCACGCAAACCATAGAAAAGCTATTCTTCTTCACTGCATTATCTGGAGAGGACCTAGGACTTCCCCATGAAAAAGTGCATCCTAACCTGTTAAAAGCAGCATATACATGCCCAGCACTAACTCATACTGTTCACACTTTTGCTATTCCTGTGTGGCAAATACTCACATTCATTGACTATCAACCCTCTGCATTTAGTTTGATGGCACTTAAGAGGATTACTGAATAGTTAATGTTTTATGTAGATGACATTTTCACACTTTATTGGGCCTTCCAAGAGTCAGGCCTGGGCAGGCAGGCCTCATCACATGAGAACTAATTTTCCAGATTATTCTCCCTGTTACTGCTACAACTTGCACAAGCTGTGCTTGTACTCATTATCATTATGCAGTGGTGTGTTATTCTTAGGATCATAGGGTCATAGGAGGTTACTAGGCTAATGGCCCTGGGGACCTTACATGCCTAACCAAGAGTTTATCCCCAAAAAGAAACTTCAATCAGCACTTGTCACTCCTGTCAATGAGGGACACAGGTGGAATCCCTGGGACATATTTGCTGTTTCCCATCCACTCATCAAGGCTGCATTTGATGAGGGTCAGCAAGGTACTCTGCTTGACGTGTATGGGACGTCTAGTCTAGAGACAGGGCAGCCTCTGGGAGATAAACCTGCCTCTCCGGCAGGTTTTGCTGATGTTGCATAATAGATTCAAGCCTTTCGAGTGGGTAATGCATGAGGAGTTAGACTTAAGGATATGGAGCATCTCTAGTAGGACAGGGTCTCAGATTGACTTGTAGGTGAGAAACAGATCACCTCTGAGTAATCTTTATGATACTGAGTAGAGTGATTGTGATCTGAGTCTGTCTGCATAGGCTATTCCTTCCTTTGAATTTTTTTACTCCTGGCACAAATTCCAAAAGAGTTACTCTCAATATCAGTGACTTACTGTATCATAAGCCTGTTCCAATTCCAAAAGCCAATCTGTAGAGCAGGATTTTACTACAGTGACTCACTTATATCACACAATCAACTATTTTTAAATTGGACCACTTGTTTTCATTGTCCTAACTAATGATTGTATTATTGAAACCGTATCCTCATAGTCTGATTGCTTATGCTTCTAACCAATATTTCCATCACAGCGATCTGACTACAGTACTTCGCAGTACAAGGGGGTAGGGTTATAACATCTGTCTTTTTTCACACATTTATGGCAGTAAGTTGAGAGATGTATTGTGCAGTAATTCATTCTTTTGGCAGAAACTTGTTTCTTTATTTTGGACTGGTTCTTTTCATTCACTACAAAGAACTGACAAAGTTGTTGAGGTGTGTAACTCGTATTATTTTCTGTGCTATGTTTTTGTTAATAACTTACTGATCTATGCCCACTGTACATGTAAGAATAAGGCATAGAGGTCATACTTTTGGAATAGACTCTTTCAGTAGGTGAACATTTCTGCAGATGTTGCAAATAACTGCAATACTTGCCTCATAACTTCCAGTTTATGCATATACACAAAAAGCACTACCATAACTGCATATCTATATATCAAATTTTAATGTTTTGGCTAGTGTTTTTAAAAATGTCCCTGTCTTTATACCTCTTCAAACTAGCTGACTTGTTCTTCACACTCAACATGCAGTCTCAGATATACATCTTCACCAATTAAACCAAAATTAAGCATTTTCACAAACATGTCAGATTAGTCTTCACTGTTATACTTAAAACAACAATTCAGTAGTTTTAACGTTCTACAAATACAGATAGATAGATAGATAGATAGATAGATAGATAGATAGATAGATAGACAGACAGATAGACAGATAGATAGACAGATAGATAGATAGATAGATAGATAGATAGATAGATAGATAGATAGATGGATAGATAAATGTTACCTCTGTTAAGCAAATATGTCATTTTACTGCATGGGATAAAGATGTGTGGCAATTCAGCACCTTGTAAGTCAGAAGAAAGAAGTTGGATTCCATAGTTAATGTAGCAAATCAATACAGAGATAAGGAAATGCTAATATAAGCAGAGTTTCTGATTAATTAATTAATTGTCACAAAAGTTGAAACAGAATGAAATAAATCCTGCATAAGTATTTAACCTCTCGAATAAAGAGTTAGCAATGTGACTTCCTCTGACGTGATGCTTGCCTAAATAAAATCAAGTGAAACATAGTAATAGTTTCTTAAGCAGGTATTCTGTGAATATTAGTAGATTCTATTTTCAGTGCTAAAGCATGTGGCTGCAGGGGAAATAAATGTGCATTCATTAAGAGTCCTGTTCTGTGGGAGGATTACATTACAGATCCTTCAGAACAGTCAGAAATGAAGGATTTGTACTCTGATACTGAGTCAGTGACCTCTTTTGGCTTGCCTAAGCTTCGGTTGTAGGCAGCAAAGCACTAGCTAATTAGCTTGGCATTGATTCAGACAGCTACAGTGTAGCCAATGATAAAGTACATCATAGGACAGTTTTTGGATCTAGCTTCTCTTGTAGCTGTTAATGTTTTCTTTTTTTCCCTGCAGAAGTACATGAAAGATGAATAACACTTTATATCAAACACATACATATTTCGCCCATGTGTTTTATTCTTGCTTCGACTGTATACTAAGCATTGCACAAAAAGGCAATGAGTCTCCTTCA
>NC_056735.1:503658972-503671472 GCF_019279795.1 Protopterus annectens | reverse complement strand
CACACACACACACACACACACACACACACACACACACACACACACACACACTCATATATAATTGGTGCTTTCTTCTACTCATAAAGTAGTATAAGATTTAGATGTTTTAAATTCAAGTCATTGCACAGTAAAATTGAAAAAGAATGTTATTACAACTAAATATATTTACCCTTCCTTTTAGCTGTTTATTATTTTTCAGACAATTCAAATTTCTTCTGGTTGTATTCCAAAGTTCAACTGATTATTTTCATACAAAGAAAAATAAATTCCATGATCATAAAATGTTCGCTACTGAAATGTTGACATTCAAAATGCCGACTGTTGAAAAGCCAAAAAAAAAACTAGAGAATGTCAATTCTCAAAATTTTTTCTGCTCCTCAAAACTTCTTTTTGTATGTGAGAGACAACATCCCCTGCTCCTGCCCATGTGGGAGACAAGCCCCCTACCCCCATACTTATATATACCAACCCTCAGATTGTCGTACCACAGAGTGAAAAGGGACTATTCTGAGAAATGTCATCTCAGGCTTAGTATATACAAGTCTGATCTTTCGGCCATTCTGTCGCCATATTTCAGGACTCACTACAGCAGGTTCTGACATTTCAAACGGTTACCCACATACAATTAAATATGCTTTTATTATATAAATTTCAGCATATGAAGATAATCAGAATTTAACTCATTACATTTTAATGGTAGAACTTTGGAGTATAACCTCTGTTAGAAATAACTCTTACCCATCACATATATACTCATCAATATTAAGATGCCACTTCTACAAGAGTTAAATTATGAAATATCAGTCAGTTAGGACTTTTTTACACTGAAACAGACTATTTTTCACTACATTCATTACTCCTTTGATTTGTCTCTTATTTACTATCAACCGAAATGTCAGTTTATGCAGTTTGCATACTCGTTTGCTATCCTAACCAGATATATGAGTTGGCATGATGGCACATTTTAGTCATAACCTGATCATACAACCAAAGTAAAATGCAACTGAATTGGACTTGTTAGAGTATGTTACAGATCACATCAGAATTAAACTTAAGGCAAAAATAAAGAAAGTGTAGTTAGTGATACTAAGGACTGAGCTTTCTGGCTACTTATTGCAATGAAGAAAGTAGGAAAATCAAACTAACCATATGAGATTCTTCTTCTTCTTCTTCTTCTTCCATGTTTTCCCGGTTAGGGGTCACCACAGCGGATCATCTGTCTGCTCATGATTGGCAGTGGAGTTTTACAGTGTTGAGTTGCCAGCCCAGCGCCCAACCATCCACAGAGGCACACACATGCACACACTCACACCTAGGGCCAATTTAGAGTGTCCAATCCACCTACTGCATGTCTTTGGGATGTGGGAGGAAACCGGAGCACCCGGAGGAAACCCACGCGACCACAGGGAGGATATGCAGACTCCGCACAGAAGGCACCCCAGCCGAGGATCAAACCAGAGAACCTCTTGCTGTGAGGCGGCAATGCTAACCGCTGCACCACCGTGACCGCCAAACTAACCATATGAGATTAAATGAGTAAAAATGACTAAGATTAATAACAGAATGCATAGATAACCACATAACCCAGTGGCGGGTATATAGTATGTAAGAGCATCTGATAACTAAGTCATCTGATTAATGTGTAAGTCATTTACAAGCAACTGTACAGGTAGATCTTGTTTGTATTTTAAGTGAGAAGTGTTATTCAGTGTATCACAAACATTTTGAGGTAAGGAGATAATGATTTTATTTGTTTTATCTTATTTGTGCTTGTTGCTCATGTAGGTGGATTGGTCTACGTTATGTATATATCATTGTACATGGATATGTTGTATCCATGATCCAGGTGCATATCTCATAAAATTACAAAGAATCAAATCGTTCATTTTAAAATATCATTTAGAAGTGAAGTTTTTCATTTCTTAACAAAGATTATAAAAACTATTTAAAAGTTACCTATTTCATTATGAAAGAATTTACACACAGTTCTTCAGCAGTATATTCATATATGAGAAATTTGCACAGCGAGAAAAGATGTAATATGTTTTATATTCAAAACATAAAATTTGCACAATGAGTCAGCATAAGTATGTGATGGAACATGATTGTAATATACTGGTACCCAGCATAATGTTTATCAGAAAGGCATGTGCATATATTTGCTTATTTCTTTTTAAGTGCACAGAGTGCTTACTTTGACATGATTTTAAATCAATAAGTTTGCTTGATTTTTTTACTGGGATCCTGCTGCAGTTTGCAGGAACAACTTTGCTGAAGCTTCCGCCCCCAGTTGTGGAGAGCATGACTAGTAAAAGAACATTACTATCCTAGCCTCTAAATGCATACTGAGATTTTTGTAGTTTTGATCTAAGTCAAAATAACATTCATGGAGGATTTTGTAGGTAAAGGTGAAGAGCAAAAAAAGTACATCATTCTGGAATAGGTAGGTTAGTGCCTTTATAAAGGGAGAGTATGTTCTGAACTAGGTCTTAACAGGCAATAAACTTATTTTATGGTCTCTGAATGAAAAGCTAGATGGCGGCCATGGAAGTTGAAGCTCGCTTTGATAGGAAATGAACATAGTCCAATCCTTCATGGTATAGTAATGGGATAGTGAGGTAAACACTTTTTGCTGGGACTGCTGTAATTCCTGGTTGTTATAACTGACTTATAAAGGATGAATCATCATTGTGGAGACTGATGTTGCTGTTCTTATGGGGTGTGATTCTATTGTGGTACAGATGATCCATGGAGAGATGTAATCTATTTGCTGAATAAAATGCTAGACTATAGCTTCGTATAGTTTTAAGGAAACAATAGAGAGGAAAGTATATATTGTTATATATTTGGATTAAGGATATCTCTATATTGAAAGCAATTGGCTGTGAATGACAAAAAAAACCTGTGAGGTGTAGTGAGAAAAAGACAGCTTTGTTCAGAATGTGTCACTGAAGTGGGAATTTAGTGTGCATTTCGCAAGACGAATATAATCGTAAAAAATACAAGCCAGTTTGGCCCTGTGTCAACGTATCCATTGTCGTTACCTACATTAGACCTTACTTCCTTTTTTATGGCGCAGAAGGATAGTCATAGCAAAGGTAAATTTGTGGGTACCGATTCAATTATTTAACTCATTTTTGAAGGAAGATAGTGTGTCACATTGTTTAATTTGGACTGTAATGTTTGTAAGTTGAGGAGTATGTTTCCAGTTTTTGTAAATTAGTACAAATGAAGACAGACTGAAAGCAATCTGGTCTAACAAAAGAAAAGAAACTTTTGTTTATTAGAAAAAGAGCAAAATGCTAATCCTTTTTTTAAATATGGACAGACTGAGAGTATAGCAAACTATGAAAGAAAAATAACCAGAAGAATCGGTTTATAAGAAGTATCAGCAGACAGAATCTTTTTGTACAGACGACGAGCATTTGTTAAGATGAAATCAGAGGCACTTGTCTGAAATATGTACAGTCCAAAGAGACTGTAACATGTGTAAGTACTGTTTTCAAGAAGCATGTACTAGCCAAGAGCTGTGTTGAGAAATTTCTTTGCAGATTTCCCAGAAGGTAGCTATAGAGACATTTTCTGAAGAGCACATAATCCAAAACATCCTGACACACAGTTAAAAGTGGATATTAATGAAGCTCTTACTGCAGACTCTCCCAAATGTGGATTATTAAGAAAGCCACAAAGATATTGACAGCCAGGAGATGTAAAAAGTGATAAAGTGCGTTTTAACTCATTACAGCCGAGTGACTTCTCCAGGCATTTCTGCAGTTACCTCCTACTGTACCTCTAGGCGTCAAATATTGCCTTTCATATTTGCATTAATAATTCCAAAACCATGCTACATACAAGGTATCAGAATATTTTATCCTGAAGCATACATGATGGCAAACACAACTGTATTGATATATGACCTCTGTCAATTAGTATTTGTTAGAACTGTAAGGTGTTAACTCCATTTTTTAAAGGCTGAAGCCACACCCACTGGGAGTTAAAGGTACACACTCCGAAGAGCTGTACTGGAGGGAATGAGTTAATAAAAATGATGCTTTATACATAAAACGACGAGAGAAAGTACAAGAAATGAATATGGAACATGTCCTTGCATAGTGAGACAAATGTGTATTGCAGTAAAATGCTGAAGGGGTTTAGAGTTTATCATACTGTGCTAATATGAAATGCAGTGATGTGAAATATATAATGAAAATATTACCATATATCATTAGTGGGATGCTTATCTTAAAATGGAGGATTGAATATACATAATTATTTTTAAATGTCTGGAACCTTAAGTTAAGATAATCAGTACAGAAAGTGCATATGAGTCTAATTTCCTTTTCTGTGGTGCAGTTTAAAATGAATTCTCACAATGTTGATAGGAAACATCATGTCGCTGCCATTCTGATTCAGTTATTCTGATAAACCAAGTGTTTAACACTTTATTTACAAAAGAATGAACATTTCTGTCTTCAAGTTTAGTTAATGAACAATACACATTACAAGCAACGACTCATTGTACTTGGGACCCACACATTATGGTCATCGATCAGGCAATGTATGTTTAAATATAATGAAAATTAGAAGAAAAAGAATGCCAGTGATACAAACTCTCCAAATGGAAAGAAATACACATTAAGACTTTGAACAGTAATTTAAATCCCAGAACCAGTTGTCATTCTTTGCAATGGTTGTAGACTAAGAAAAGTTCAATATAAAAAGTTAAGAAATAACTAAACAATTTTAACGGCCAGCTCTGATATTGCTAGTTTAGTAGTCAATCAAACTAGGTTTACTTCTACAGACCAGAACAATTCTGAAGAGGATGTCTTGTTTCAAACACTGTGTATCTAAAAGAATAACAGCTTCAGATAGAAACTTATCTGTGTAGAAAGTGTGCATACCTCTCAAACTTTTAGCACAATAAATCGGGACAAAACCATAAATAAATGTTGGTACAAAAGACCAAAAATAGGGACACTTTATAAATATCGCTCATACAAACTTAGAAAGTTGATAGAATGACAGCTTTTTAAATTGCATGAATTTTCTGAAGGGTTTGAAGTCTGAAACTCAAATGTTTGCCATTATTTTCTACCATCAATCCTCAATTATTTGCCAGAAAACAAACACTGTTGTGTGGAACAGACCATTTTGGTGTGGAGTATCGTATATATGGTAGGCTGGCTTGAAGGATTGTTCACCAAATGCACCAACCCTGCACTTTGCAGTATTAAGTTTGAGCCCATTTTCTGGGAACCAGATATTAACTTGTAAGTTCAAGTTGAAGATTCTGCATGTGAGAAGGTGATTTGTGGATGACACATGGTTTAAATCATCTGCAGACTTCGTTAAACAATAAGACTTATTTTTCAGTTGTAGATTAGAGAAGTATATGTTGAATAGCAGAGGACAAATATGGAACTCTTACTTATTCCATTTATTACCTTTGTGCTCTCTGAGGATGAACCTACCACCTTCAGTTTGCCATCCACCTTACTAGATAATGACTAGTTTGGATGACATTTAGCTTGTAAATTATGTTATCATTTATGATACCAAATGTTTTGGTGAGGTTAAAATATGTTGTACAACATGGTTCAAAGCCATGGAAAGCACACCAGCAGTACATGGCTATAATGCTTTTCATACATTCTGACCAACCACTGAATATGAAAGAGCTAAAGTTGGAGGTATATCTATCTACATAAAAGATAAGCACACTTCAAGGCTGTTCAAACAATATGACATGTTTGAGCAACTCCATGTCCAACTAACCATGGAAAAAATCCATTACCATAGTCTTGGTAGCTACAGGTCTCAAGCCATGGACCAGAAAACCCATACATCATACAATACCTGAGGTTACTAGAATCACTCACCATCCAGTCCAATACCATAGTCATGGGTAATTTTAACTATCCCTCCATTAATTGGGAGGCATACACAAATACTAACATGCAGGCCTAAATATTTCTTGTCTTTGTGATTTCAAATGCCCTGGAACAGCTAGTCTGCACTCCCATTAGGGGAACAAATATCCTTGATCTGGTACTCACAAATATGGAAGAGTGCTTCAGCCCCAGTCTTATGTCCTCACTAGTAAGATCAGCTCACAAAGAGGTCTCCCTTGAAAAAAAGGAAAACTCAACCCCCACCTGCCTAACTCCAAAAACTTTAAGAATTTGCCTAAGGTAAATGACCCTCTATTAAGAGATGACATAGCTAGTTTTCAAGCTACCCCAAATCTAGTAAACACAGAAACCTATGCAGAGGTATACACAAAAGCACTCTATGACCATATAAGCAAGTGCATAAAAACAACAGTACCAGACCAGAATAAACCTAGGTCAAGTGGCAAAATCAAGCCACCCAGTTGCACCCCTAGTATTAATAGATTATACAACAAAAGAAAGAAAATCCTGTCTAGAAGTAAGAGGGAATGTGCACAACAGATAAATAAGCTCCTTGTTAGTCTAAGTAAGAGAATCAGGGTAATAGTCAAGTCTCTGAAAGCAGACTTTGAGGTAAAAACAGCCTCCAAATCAAAGGATAACCATAAAGCACTTTTCAGTTATGTCCACAATCTTAAGGGCAACACACAACAATGTGTGGAATTAGTTGAAGATGGCATCATATATACTCATTCAAAATACATAGCAAATCTGCTAGCTAACAAATTCAGATCAAATTTCATCTCCCCATCACCCCCAGTTCTTCACCCAAAAGTAATCTCCACCACTCCACCGCTAATTATCACCAAAGAACAGGTCACCACTGCACTCTCTAAAGCTAGAAACATGGCTTCAATGGGGCCTGACAATATACCAGGTTGCCTCTTAAACAGCTTAAATCAGGACTTATCAGACCCATTAGGATCTGAATTTAACCGCAACCTCCAAACTGGCTTTTTCCTGATGGATTAGAGCACAGCAACAGCCATCCCTCTGCATAAAGGGGGACCATCTACTGATTCAGGAAATTACAGACCCATAAAATAAATAAATAAGTTTGACTAGTCTTATATGTAAGGCCATGGAAAGAATAATCATGGAAAAGATAAATAATGACATAAGAGACCTCCAAACACTTGACCTGACCCAGTTCGGCTTTGTCAAGTGCAGGTCATCCCTACTGAATCTGGTGGATTACTTTGAGAAAGTCACTAAGGCCATGGATGAACTGAGGGTAAATTAGTAAATACCACCTACCTCAACCTGGCTAAGGCATTTGACACAATAAACTCACAAAACTGGGCATAAATTCCTATGTCACCAGATGGATTGCCAAATGGCTCATGGACAGGACACGTGGTTAAAGTGTGTGAATCCAGATCCATCAAGATGCCAGTTACTAGTGGTGTGCCACAGGGCTCAGTACTGGGACCACTCCTGTTTGGAATATCCTTCTCTGAAGTCAAGATAAATGTGGAAGGCCTCTGGATGACAAAGTTCACTGATGACGGCCAGCTGAGGGCAATCGCTGAATCACCCGATTATGTAGATATTCCCCAGGAGAGTCTATATCAGACAAATAACTGGTGCCAGAACCATGGCCTAAAACTAAATGCAAACAAGAAAAATGCATTATCATACCCTTTAGGAAGTCAAATACCCCTGCAAATTACAACATGAATAGCACACCCTTTAGAGTGGACTTAGAGGTGAGAGATCTAGGTTCCCAGACTAATGGTAGCCTGAACTTTGTCATCTGTCCACAGTGGTGAGGACATCCTTTTATGTAGCACAACTTATAAGTAAAGGTATGGCATCCAAATCCAAAGAAATTATAGTCCCACTGTATGCAGCCTTCATTAGATCAATAATTGAGTACAGTGAGCCATTTGGTTGAAGAGCTGCAGGAGCATATCCACAGTACAGGTGTAGTGCTGTTCAGTAGGTAGGCAGGTGTATTATCAGGTCCCATGGAGGACATATTTTCTTTTGTTTTGCAAAGTACCTTTGTCAAGTATTCTTTTATAGTGATAGGAAGGTTTGAGATCCTTTATAATTTGTGAGGTTTGAATAGTTGTCTCAGGAGGGAAATTTGTAATGAATGTATTAGCTAATGCAGTTCTGATATTTACTTGATACAATTAGGTTGTGCCATTTAAATAAACAATATTGGATGTTTTTTCTTTATTTCCTGATGTAAGTACAGAATAATTTGTAATTATCCTTAGCTTCCAGTGCCAAGTTAAGTTCATGGGATGCCTTTGTTTTCCTGATGGTTTTATTCTAGTACCTTCAATTTTTGAAGCGGACCTTGATTTGTTGGTCATAAGTTTTTCTATATATTCTAAGAAGCTTATTGCTTGTATTGAATCATCATGCAGACCAACAGGATGGCGTTATTGATATAGCTGAGTGCACAAGACCCAGGATAAAAAAATGCCCATTCCTGGCAGGTACACTGGTGCCAAGACTGGAAAAGGTGACAGAGTAGAATCCTCAAAATAGGGGAACCTTCCTACAATGGGGCCAGACCCCCCCCCCCACATTGCAGAAGTAAGTAATAGTCCACAAAAATCACAAAAACTGATGGCCAAAGAAGAGCCATACAAATGATAAAGTGGACTATTGAGGATAAGAAAGAAATGATGTATTGTTACTATTATACAAAAAGCCCAGAATTACCAGGCACAAGATATACAAAAAAATTAAGAGAGAAATTAGAGGAAAGAAAAATACTTCCACAAGAAAAACTGTCAGAAGCTTCAAATAAAGACTTGTACCACTACTTATAACTCTGTACAAATTGCAGAAGGAGTCATTACTGGACACATTGTGTGTGCTGTGAAGAGCACTTCTGGCTGGCATCAGAGACTGAAACAATACTAATTTCATGAAATTTAATTGTACTTTGACTTAGGGATGGGGTCCATTCCCATCATTGTATTAGAAACAGAAAAGATTGGGAAAAATTAAAACATGGTTTGCTCTTAAACTTCCCATTTTGTTTAGTTCTGGTAGGAACTGACAGGTTAATACATTTATATTGGTGAGCATAGACTTTATTTGCACATCTACTAGTCATGTTAATATTTTTGGGGGGCTTACTGTTATATCTTAACTTTGAGACTTCATCCTAGAATTGCTGGAGGTTAGCATGTCTTTGAATACTATGATATTAATTTCTGAATGTTTGGGGATTTTGAAGGAAAAGATTACAAGCTTGCGGTCACACTTAACTGGGGAGGGGAGTACCAGTGGGATAGTGCATATAGCTGCTACATTTATAAGGATCATGTCAAGAATAGTTTGTCCTTTACTGTTTTTTTTTTTTTTTATGGAATCAATGAATTTTTAGTGGTGCTGAGGTAGCGTTGTCACCTCACAGCAAGACGTTGTCGTGTTCGATTCTCAGTTAGAGCGTCTTCTGTGTGGAGGCATGAGTGAATGGGCATGCCTTCATTGAAGGTTGTGCATCAGGGCTGGTAACTCAGCATGTAAAAATCCACTACCAAACATTAGCGGACTGGAGTTCCGCTGTGGTGACCCCTAACTGGGATAAGCCGAAAGACACAACAACCATGAATTTTTGGACATAACTTACATTTGAGGAATAGGTATCCCAGTTTATTGAAAGTTGATGGAGTTTCTGTGTATTTGAAGTTCTTATAGGAATTGAACATGGTTTTCTGGAGACACTCAATGAGTCCCTTTGGTTATATTTAGTGACATTTGTATCTTGTTAATTTTGGTTTATGAATATATAGGAAGCTGCCTTGGATCCTCCACAGCAGGTTTCATCAGGTCGATAGACATGACAGATATAATGCCCAGTATAGAAGAAGTGCTCTGTGTACTTCTAAATGGAGTTTCAGTAATAGTACACACATGAATGCACTTTAAATTCAGGAAGATCTCAAGGTCTCAAGGTCTGGTAATTTGTTATTTAGATTTACACAATGCTACCTTGATTTTGTCCGGTTTTCATTTTTTTTGTTAGGCTGAGAGAACCACTAGCTGGATTATACCTAAAAAGGCATTATGGGGGCTGCAAAGGCTTTAGCTGGTATACAGCATCCTTGTAATTAAAGGTTCAAGTCACCCTTGGCAGAACAAGTATAGCTGTACAGCAACTCATCATTTCCTTGAACCATTGCAGTGTATTTGGAGAAGAAAAGATTCAACTCTGTACCATGCCCTTTCCTGCATATATAGAAAGCTCATAAATGTCTCTCTGTAATCAGTCAGGTTATTTGTATCAGGGCATTTGCACTGACATGGACGACTGCCATGCCAAAGTCATCCCTGTTTGGCTTGGGGATCCTGTAGGCTCTTGTAATGTCAGAAATCTTGGTACCAGAAACACAGCTCATCTTCACCCAGTTTTTGTCCAGCCTTGTGTGTGTGCCTGACTAAGAAATTACCAATCACCTGTATGGCTTTATTAGGAGAGGGTTTATGTGTACTGGGTTTGTGGGGCATTTTTTTTTTGTGATTCACAGCTATGGTGGTGGTAGTATTTATTAGGGTGTTTGATTTCTACTAAGTCCTTATCTTATTTGATGTTGGAGGCTTATGCAATGACTTTTGTACCACATCAGTATATAACAATATTCCAGGTATTTTTATAGAGTGCTGTGAAGATGTGTGGTACTCACAGACTCTGTTCATATGTGAAAGTAATGCTTCCATCTTAGTTAAATGTTTGTATCTCTCACAGATAGTTTGTGTTGAGGTAAGTAATAACTCATTTTATGTGAGCATCACACAGTTCCTACATTGCCTTAGAAGACCAAGTGTTATGACTCTGGACACAGAGAGAAGACAAGCGGGATGACCTTCCATTTAGTCTATGAGTATAGGAATATGTGATATAAGGCTGTGTACAGTGTTTGACTCACTTGAATCCATTCCTATGAGAGCAGTATAATAAATAATGGTTTGCACAATGAAACATTTGCAGTATAATAAATAAATATGGTAGGGCTCCAACTAAGTTAAGGCAACTTGTTTCTGAAGTGAAGGGAAGGGGTTTAGCACAGTCTGCTGTTAGAAATGAATCTGTCTAGTTTCGCTGATTCTGTCTAGTTTTGCTAATTCTAAAGATTCAGTCGAAGTGCCTGCATCAATCGAGTAAAGATTTGTGAAGAGCTATGTGAAGCAATATAGCTAAGAAATCAAAGAAACCGATGACAAAATAGCTCCTACCTTTAAATTCAGAGAGACAACAATAAAAATACAGAAACATGACAGAAACCACTCCAAACTATTGTAAATAGCTAGGTATACCATGTACATTATGTAATCCACCTGTATAGCCAATACAAACAGTAAAGTAGATTGTGAAATACAGAAAAATAACAGAAACTAGTCAAAATTGATTTACATGGTTGGCTGGCTTTACGTGCAATAGAATAAATGCACTTTGCTTCCTTGATGCAAAATGGAGTCAAAATGTATCTTTATGGAAATGGTGGAGTCATTTGATTTCATGCATTAAATACCCCTCAGGAATTTTAAGGATTTATATATAACTACATATTTTTTTTTTACCGAAGGCTATTTTTACATGTTTTCTGGTTCCACATTCATTTTTGGAGTTCTTGTTAAACGTTGAGGCAAATAATATTGTTAATTATAATTTTTAAATTAATCCTATATGGCTACCAAGGCTGTAGCATCAATATTAAATTTTATTATTTTATTATGGGCAAAGAGACATTTTGCATAATAGCACAAAAGCATAGTAAGTGGTTTACAGAGGTAATGAATCCAAACAGTAAACACTGCATACTTGTTTTACTATGGACAGTAAAATCAAAATCAATTTGGATGCAATCACTGCCACATACTAAATATACTTAATGAGTACATTTACACTTTTTCCATGTGTGACCTGACAAACCAAAATATTCTATCAGTTGTTGACAAATTAAAAGGGATAAGCTGTTTAAAGACACCTCTATTTAGAAGTTCCTCTAAAAAGAATCTTCCAGATTATGCCGTTCTATTTTACTCTATTGAAAGCACAACAAAAGAATCAATGACAAGGAAAGGCAATTTACAATAAGATATTCATCTGAGCAAAGGCAATCATGTCAATTCAAAAGAAGATCTGGTACTGCATCAGTGAAACCAACTGATGTGTGCGTCTTTATATGTATATCTGTCTGTATCTATATATTTGTATCTATAGATATGTCTATATCTATTGAACTATATATATATATATATATATATATATATATATATATGTATATCTTTCTATTTATGTACAGTATCCAGCTAGAGCATCCTCTGTGTGGAGACATGTGTGAATGGGCGTACCTTCGTTGAAGGTTGTGCGTCAGGGCCAGCAACCCGGCACGTAAAAATCTACTGCCAATCATTAGTGGACCGGAGTTCTGCTGTGGCGACCCCTAACCGGGAAAAGACAAAAGACACAACAAAAAATCTCTCTCTCTCATATATATATATATATATATATATATATATATATATATATATATAGATATAGATAGATATATATATATATATATATATATATAT